>NW_010339078.1:0-8708 GCF_000700745.2 Antrostomus carolinensis
AGCGCTGGCCCCCGGGGAGGGGCTGCCGAGCTCCGCTCCGCCCGGGGCTCACCCGCCGCTGCCATCAGCCTCGTGGGTCGGTCATTGAGCGGGGACGAGTCATTCATCCCAAATAACTCACATTTATTAAAAAAAACCCTAAAACAACCCTTCCTTTTTTTTTTCTTCTTTCTTTTCTTCCCCCCTTCCCCCTCCTCTTCCTTCTTTCCGCTCAGAGAATTACCCACAGCACAAATACTTTCTTGTTTTGTTTGGGTTTACTAATCTATTCATTACTTGTAATTGCTTGGATTGTATGCAAATAGATTCCATGCTATGGGAAGCTTGTGACCTGGCCCCTGGACATTATTCATGGTAGATGACTGCTTAAAAAAATCACATGGTGTGTGCGTGCGAGACACAGAATATATACACTTACATAGCCTAGACATTATATCAGTATCCAACTTACCCAGTTATCTGGGGAAGAACTGTTCACAAGGGCCTGGAGCAATAGGATGAGGGGTGATGGTTTTAAACTAGAAAAGGGTCAATTTAGGTTGGATATGAGGAAAAAGTTCTTCAATATGAGGGTGGTGGGTCATTGGAACAGGTTGTCCAAAGACATAGTGGAGGCTCCATCCCTGGAGATATTCAAGGTCAGGCTTGATAGGGTTCTGAGCAACCTGCTCTAGTGAAGATGTCCCTGCTCACTGCAGGGGGTTGGACTAGATGACCTTTGAGGGTCCCATCCAACCCAAACCATTCTATGATTCTACCTAACTTATCTAATAGCTGAACAGAACCATGAGTTGAGGAAAAATGAACACTCTTATTCATACATCCAGCCCTCCAGATGAAAACCTTTAGAAAGAACAGGCTTCCTTCAACATCTGCATCAACAACTATCTTGTGTGTGTGTGTGTGTGTGTGAACAGTCATGAGCAGGGGATAGGAAAAATGAGACAAGAATGCAGTTGACAAAACCAGCTGTTCTTAAATTAATGTTTGCAAATACTCAGGCCAGTTCTTCAGCTGATAGGTCATCAAAAGACTTGTACTAGTTTGTACTATTTAAAGATCTGGCCTTCTGTTTTGCAATTTATTCATCCAGCTCTACTAGTTGCAGCAGGATTATAAAGATCTAGTTATTTTTAATGTTCACAGGGTCCCTTCCTTTGAGCAATTTTGTACCTCTCAAGGTCAAAAATCCCATTTCCATGTCACGTTTCAGCTTGGATCAGCAGGATAGTCTTGTTTTCACTGTCAGCAGCTGTTCCCTCCTAAAGTTTGCTGAAAGGACTCACCCTACATGGAAAAAGCAGAGAAGCACCTGCATTTGTTGTCATTTGAGCTGATGAGAACTCACACACTGGGGTGGCTGACAAGGAGAAATGACACTGCTGTTTCCTGCAAAAAGTTTTTTGGCACTCCAGATGCAGCTAGGAACTCACACAAAAATCTAACAAAAAACCCCACTGAAGAGCTGGGCTATGACTTAAGTTGGTAAAGTGCCAGAGTCCTAATTTGGGTGGGGAGAACTGCCCCTGTTTTCTACTCAGGGAGGTTCACAAGCAATTAAATAATGAATAGTGCTGCTTTGTTTTGTTTTGTTTCCCTTTTGCACTGGAGCAGATGACTCTCACTAGGTGGATTCCCAAATGCTGAGCCTACACTGAGCTCAAGGAACTCAGCACTGCAGGGCTCAGTGGTTAGACCAGCACCATGAACTTGAGTTTCCTATCTTCTGTTCCCAGCTCTAGCTCTGACTCATTGATCTTAGTTCAGGCACAAGCAGCCAGTTTTAAATAGGAAATTGCAGGCTGTGGTGGTGGATACTTCTGGGCTGACACTAAGAGGAGGCTCTGCTCGTTTCACTGAACACCATGCTGTGCTGGAACTGTTTCAACAGGCCTTGAGTTCTGTGAAGCTTTTCGAGTCAGAGAGCAAAACAACAGCTCCACGTATCATCTACTCTATACTAACAACAACAGGAGACAGGGCAGCTTAGAGTCTTGCTTATTACTCTGAAAAGTCATGAGATAGATTAAGATTTACAGTTCTGTACCAGTTCAAAAGGACCAAGACCTCCTGGAGATGGGACAGGGTTTGCTCAGAAGTGGTGGTCCAGACCAAAGGCAGGGGATGCTATCAGGCAGATCACATTTTCTAGATTTACCAGGCAGAAAGTGAGTTTAATTACGGCTTAATGGAAGGTGAGATCCTGAGTCACAACAGAGCAGATCAGGACAACCAATATTCTGCTACATCCAATATTAGTTCATTCATGCTTCACTTAAATTCCTAGGGCATATGACTGATTCCCTTCAATTCAGGCACTATAAAAGTTAGGTGCTACTCAAATATCTCAGCCTTCCCACCTCTCATCTCATTTTCCCTTTAATAAAGCAGTGATAACGATATTTACACACTCTGACAAGCGCTTGGCAACTTGTTGATAAAGGCTCCAGCTGGTGCAATGTATCTTTATTGCAATAATCTCTTCCAATTGCAGCCAGACACTCTGCCCCTCTGTGGAAAGCGTTTGTGAGCTTTAGCTGCAGGTGAACACAGCTCTAGTTCCTCTCTCTTCAGCAAAGCATTTCACACTCAGCTCACCTGGCTTCTGCTGCACAGGACTAGCTCTGTAATGAACTGCTGCATCCTGCACTAGTACCCGGTACAAGGAATGCACAGGGCAGCCTGAGCTCTTCTACATGGCTTTTCTTTGCAGAACTTTCACCCCTTCCACTCCATAACACCACTGCTTTCATTTACTGCCTCTTGCTCATGATGGTTAAGTTCTTTGGGACGAGGCCATGCTTTTTTCTAAGCTGACAGCAAGGTATTAATCCTGCATAAAGAAGAAAACAAACAAAAAAAAAGAACAAAAATTACTCCCTTCTGGAGCAACAAGCACTGGAAGTTACAGCGAGAGACACACATCGATGTCTAAGGTGGCAGCACACCAGGGACAGCACTTGCATAGCTGTGAGCAAGCACAGATTTGAGTTTTATGATCCCCAACACAGCAGGGACAGCTGGAAGGGCAGCTTTTCCCCTGCAGTCCCTCTCACCACCTCACACACCTATGCAGCACTGGAGTGCTGATTTCCAAAACACCCATGCAGCCTGCAGTGCCTCAGCTGGGGCCTTCCATGGTCATTTCCTAAACCTTACACCACGAGAATTAAAATCCAGCCACACACTGGTGGAACTTCCACTCCTCCCTGCTCAGGTCTTGCTTCCTTCCACTACAGCTTTACAGATCTCACATCTACCAAACAGGTCCCCACAACTGAACAAGACCAAAACACTAGGCATTTCTTGAGGCTTCTTATGTGCTCCTGTAACTCATCCACCAACCAGCCAAGGATTTCAGAGCACGTTGTACATATTCCTGTTGCATGGAGCCATGCTCACAGCTCCTGAGGACCTAGTTCCCAGAAGCACTTTGGCAAGGATCCACTGACATCTTTTGTGGGATCAGCAACTCTGAAAATTTAGACCATATACTTGGGCACCTAAACGTGGCAATAAGAGCCTGACGTTGTTTATACTCCTGGTTTCAGTAGATCCAGTCCTGGGCTTATAAATGGATGCAATAATTTTGCTGAAGTAGGACTAGAAGGTTCAGGAAGAACATGGCAGGATTGAGCCATCATGGGAATCTGCAAATTAGATTAATTTATCAAAAGGGGGAAATACAGAGTCAACTGCCATCTCAGCTGCTCATGCCCGATTAGATCACAGCACTGATCTGTCCTGGTCGTATCTAAATCTCATGTACCCGGCCAAGTGGAGCTTGTGGTATCTTCTAGAATATTAACAGGGGTTAGGCACCATCACATATGGCAAATGAAACAAGGAGCCAGAGAGCAGGAGACCATCTGAGCTTTACCCTGGGCACAGGGTGCGCTGTGACAGACTCCTCTGCTGCAACTACACAGAGAGAACACACAATCCTGAGCTCCTCTCCAGATCTTAATCATGCTGCACAGAGGGATTTCATGGATGCTCTGATTTACTCTGGAAGCCACAACAGCCCCAGATTGGCCAAAGGTAACTTTAAACCCATTTTGTGCTTAATTACAGAAAACACAAGTCCTGAATTTAATTGCAGACTGTCTGCTGAGTCACAATGCAAACCTTTCGCTCTTTGCAAGCAGAGAAAATAAACGCAACCTCAGCACCCCACCCAGGGAGGTCAGGAGTGACTATTTACAGAGCACTCGGATACCAAGGTGGAAAAGTGTCAGAGAAACACAAAGTAGAAACATACTTCCACGATGGTTAGTGCTGTTGCCTCGAGAACAAAGGTGGGAATTCACGGTGGACACTCAGGGCTTTTAGAAGGATCTTTCCTGACAAGCTGACAGCCCCAGACCTCTCGTGCCAGTTGGGAGTGATGCTGCCAGAAGATGGACTTTGTATAATTGTGTGTAATGCACCTTTAAAGAGAAAAAGCCACTAGAACAAACAAAAGCAGCGCCCGGCTGCGCTGGCTGTTTATACTTGAGGTAGCTAGAGCAGGCGGCTGCACTTCAGGGCTTATCTTCTCTCTCTTTCTAAACAGGAAATGTATTTTTGTCTCAAGCATTTCAGGAGAAGCCACCAGGCTCAAAGTTTCAAAATGTGGGGTGCCAAAATGAGCATTTGAACTCCCTCACGAGACCAGAGACGTGGTGGGTGGGTACCCAGAACAGCAGGGACATTGCCTCCAACCACAACGGGAGGAACATTTTCCATATCTGTTGGTTCTAGAGATAATGTTGGAAACATGGTTGGCCATAAACTGCCAAAACCATAAAGCAATTAATTTTTTTTTTTTAATTGAGAGTCTCAACACAAACAATCTCATGATTTTTGGGATTCTGCAAAGCCTGTCTCATGTTGGAAGGGCTGGATATGGTTAGAGAGATTTCCTGGTTTGGTAGGGAGATTGGGTCACTCTGTACCACTTACTGGATTCCAAGGCCTTTGCAGCCAAGCAAACAAATTTGCTCCCTTGTCAAAATCCTTATTGACACTGGAACAGCTCCCACTGTTTGCCGTTTAGCATCAACGTTACCGTCCCTGCAGGCGATGCAGAAAGAAAGAAGCTGTCCGTGAAACCGTGTGTCTGTGAGCGTTGCTAAACCGGGTTTGAAATCCGGGCGTATCTGCAATATTTACAGAGTGCAGGACAAACATTTTAGCATTCCCCCTGCTGCTCCCTGGGCTGCATTCTTAACCTCTGCCTCTTCTAGCCAACCTCCTTTCCTCATACACAACATCACGTGTGTGGTTGGCATCACGTGTGTAGTTGCCTTCCCCACCTTTCAGGATGTAGCCAGAGTTTTGAACCGTGCCACCCACCGATCAAGCTGAGGTTGTCCCTTGCCCTGCCAGGAAGACACTGCAGAACCTGGCAGGGAGGGATGTCCTTGCTATGAATGTACGAGGAGAAACAGCCAACCACAACAGCAGCACAAAATCCAAACAGCTTCACTAAGGGGAAGTTAAAGAGCAACTCAACAACTGCTCTGCTGAATCTTCTTCCCCATACCCACTCCTGTTGCTTTTTTGTTGTTGTTGTCACTTCCAGTGTGCAGGTAAGCCCAAATTTCCCCCGTGTAAAAGGAAGCACAGCTCTGTTTCCATCCCCTGCTTGACAGCAGCCATAGACTCCAGCTCTCTGAACCTCTGGTTACTGTGAACTTTAATCCTTAGCCTTGCACAGCCATGCCCCCCACACAGCGAGCTCTTTAACCCTCTGCACCCCAAGGACAGCGAGGTGCCACTGAGGAAGGCCACTGTACAGGTAAGGATCACTTTGCAACAGCTTATTCTACGACCTACAGTGCATCTCTGATCCTACCCTGCCTCTCCTCCCCTAATGCATCACACCTCATCCACCTCAGTTCTACAAATGAGGCAGAGAATTTCCCAGCCAGTGCCTTCAGCAAGAGCCCAGTAGATGCCAGGTTGGGAAGGGTCCTGCTGTCCTCTGATGTAGCTCAAGTTTTCCTCAACAGAGTATTAGGTAATTGCTCACATCCTGCTCACTTCCTTCCCACTCTGACCCCAGGAGGGTAAATTTTATTTCATTGCCATGCAGCAAAGCAAATAACTCTGGTGTCAGTTTATGATTTCCAGCTCACAGGATAAGATTTGAGGGTCTTCCTTGTGAAATAGCCTATTTTGATTCAAATCTGGGTAAAGAAAGCTGCCTATTGATTGAGTTCCTTCCCACCCTGCGTGCTGGGTACCTGCAACTTAAAGCTACTCTCTGCCTTGCCGCCCTTTAGTTCTGCTAAGCTAGAGACAAAGCAATGGATTTCTTTCTGGTTCGGGTGCCAAGGAAACTGTCAGCTCCCATTCAGCCTCCAAGTCATTCCCTGCAAAACATTTGCTCAGCCACTTGCAAATGCTGCACCCCATGAGCCATCCAGTCAATTTCCCAGGACAGCTTCAGCGAGGAGCACTGGCCACAGGACCCCGGGACATTAGGTAGGTAACAGATGAAACCAGGGGCCCTGGTATGCAAGAGGCTGATGACCTTGACTGAACAATAACTTACTAACACAAGTCCCTCTTAAACAAGGACAACTAGATGAAAAAGCAGGTCTTGCTGTTTGTTCTTTAATGAAATTCTCCTTATTTGCAAACGGACATAAAAAGTTCCAGTTCCTTGAATAAAGCAGGGCTTAAACAATGAGAAATGCCAGAAGCAAAGCTGCTGATGTGGTCTGAACCATCATCAGTTTCTAAAGGGAAAGTTCTCAAACTTCTGATTTCCAACCTCCTGAAGTCTTGTAAAATCTCCAGGCCCACCTGGTGGCATATGGGCTGAGAGGAAGAACTGCCTCTCCAGCAGAGAAACAGTCTTCTAACCAAGAAAGTCACATTGCCCAAATGAAATGTGACGTTCAGACAGCACTTAACACTTCTCATCACTGCAAATTTACTTCCAAGATCCTGTTTGTTACCTCAGCAGCCACGTGGACATCCACGTGCCCACACCACCACCCGCCAGTACACACCCCAACAGTCACAAACCCACTCACCAGCTTTCAGCCTGCCAAACTGAACAAGGCCTGGAGGAGCTGCAGGAAATTGTATGTCTAAATACACATTTTACAGTCTAAACTGAGATCAAACTCCATCCATGAACTGAAGAACTATGCATTGTTGTGGACACTGCCAGATTAAAGTGATTTCCAGGGGTATTTGCTCCAGCAGTTCAGCTGTTAAGAGCAGTAATAAAGAAGGCAGAGACCTGCCATGATTAATGATTATTGAATGAAGCAGGAGACCTGAAACAGAAAATACCTATAAAATATTTTCAGAAACCACCCCAGCCGTATTTGCTGAAAAAGACATTTCTTGTCAGACCCACTGATCAAAAATAATGATCTATGAAAGTTTACAAGATCAGAATTTCCCTTTTCTTGACTATTTTATTATACAATTGATGGGCAGATACTTGCTTCAGGTAAACAACATGCACCCTGTTTATAGCTCACAGTGCAAATATTTCCCAGCATGTTTATTCTGAAATACTTGTAGTGCATAGACAGGAAGTGACTGCAGAAGACAGACACCCCAGCTATGCTCCTTTCCAAAGCACTGCTTGGAAGCAGCTGTTAGATAAGCTGCATCTTTGCTGGATGATGAATCCTACCTTAGAGGAACTGAGATACTAGAGATAGAGAAGAATGAGGCCATACACCTGTCTGCAAAGAAACAGGACAGTGATCCTGTAGGACTGGGAGAACTTTGATTCTGTTTCATTACTTCTTTTTTTTTTTAAAAAAAAGGATCATCAGAATAATAAAGAGTTTTCCATTCAAATCTCACAATGACAGAATTGTGAGATATCTCATTTGCTTACCATCATCCCAGGTTTGTGTGTCTTCACAGGTCTTGCCCTTCTCTCCCTTTAATCTCTCTCTACAAGATATTTTTCTTTCTCTGTCACACTTCTCTAGAATTTTTATTGCTATCTGCAGTGCCAGGAGTCAGGAAGGAGGCATTCTAGCACCAGACAAGGCATCAGCTCTTTTGCTTCTGCTATTCCAAACAGAATAAAAAATATTAATAATGAATGTGCATTGATAACTTTGGGATTAATTCACCTCCTAATCAGTCTCACTATCTTAAATCCCAGGGATGCCTCTGACCTGAATGTTAACAATTGTTCCATGATGAACCCTACCAGATATTATTATTGACAATTCTGTGTCACTCCCAGCCCCAGCAGCTCAGGACACTTACTAAGGGGTCAGTGGCATTCAACAAATCACTTGTTTAACAAAGGAAGAATGGAAGAATTGCCTGGGGTCAAGACACACAAACATCATTGGAGACTTTCCCCAGCAGTGTCCTAGACAGAGCCCCCCCCCTTTTTTCATATGGTAGAGTGAGCACTCAAATTTGATGTAATGAGCACTGTCAGGATGGGATCAACTTACAGAGGATGATCTATTACACACACCACCCCCTTCACCCCCCATTCCTTTTTCTTTTTTAAGGAGTTGAGAAACCTCTTCTGGAGTGGATTTAGCTGTCACTTGCCTTGATTTTTATAAGGGAATTTTTCTCTTGCAGAAGCCTAAGCACGAGAGCTGGAAAAGATCAGACAGTCTTGCCACCAGAACTAACACAGGACTGCTCGTTACTGTGCCTTCCCTACAGCTCAAAAGTCACCAGCTGACAGGCCATGGCCACTTCTCAGTAAAATTCAG
>NW_010339078.1:8742-31090 GCF_000700745.2 Antrostomus carolinensis
AGAAGTGCTCCAGCTGTGTACAGAGACAAGACACGCTGAGAGGTGCACGTGATACAGAGAACATCCGAGTCACCCTCACGAGGACAAGTCTCCTTGAAGTTCTTTCTCCTTTTCCTGACTTTTATACCCCATTTCTCAACTTCTCCACCACATGACCCCCAGTTACAAAGAAAGAGAGCAGCTTCTCTCTCATTTAGCTGTAGCAAAAGGGTAGAGCTGCAGGGGTCTGACATCAAGTTAGATGGAGAAGATCCCCAAGAACACAAGTAAATTGTTTCAACTGGCTTTCTCCTTTTCTTTTTTTTTGTCATAGTAACTTCAGAGCAGGTAGAGTCCAAGTTTATTCTCAAGGCTCACTACACACCAGGACAAACTTTGTCTACATTAACAACTTTTTAACCTGCTAGGCAAGCATAGATCCCTGAGATCCAATGCAACACGTGCCTGAAGATGGCATTTCCCACGCCTTCCCTGTTGTAGGTCCATGTACTTCAGAGAAAAGCCTGGGGATCAAAGTTTTCTAAAAGCAATGTACTGAACTGTGTCTGGGAACAGAAAGAACTGTTTCAAATGCAGCACCACAATTAGCAGTGAAGTAAAAATAAAAGAAAAAAAGTTTTTAAAAAGCCAGTTTAGGGAAAAAGAAATGATAGCTGTATATAATAAATAGGATTATACTCAAACTGTTCCTTCATTCACTTCTCAGGAAGCAAAGGAGAAACACAGCATATGCTTTAAGAGAGACTCTTCATAATATCCTCTTCATGATATCCTCTTCATAAAACATTCAGAAGATCATTTAATTAAAAAAAACCCCCAAAAGACCCCCAAGCAGAAATAGAAAATAAATAAATAAATCAGTACTAACTTCATCTCACAAGAAGAGGACAGAAATTCTCAGATATAAACCACACCAATTAATCAAAAATGTTTGAAAATGTTTGTAATGAACAAAGCTAACAGACCCCACTGCTAAGGAAAGCCACTAACTGATAATGCAAACCAAAACCTCCTAACAAGGCCAACTGCTTAGTTTGAAATGCTTCAGGAAAAAAAGATAGTGTGGCAACAGGAAATTTATTGCTGCTGGAACTGTTATCTTATCTATTGAAAACACAAATGTTATTCAACCTGAAAGAGATTATTCCAATAAAATATGAGTCTCTCTTCAAGCTACAGAATGTGCAAGCAAATATAAAGCAAACCCTTGAATATAACCTGAAACTTATCATTTTGAAGGGTAAATGAAATATTATTGAAGAGACAGAATAGGAGATGGCTTTGACTTTGTGGAAGATTGTTTTCATTTGTTGTCCATCAAAAACCACGCACACGCAGGAAACCAAACTGCAGCCACGGTTCAAGGCCAAGGGCTGAGACTGACCCAGACATTTTAACTCGGCAGTGACTTTAAAAAGGAGCTGTCCCTTACTGGTCTTTTTTGTTCATTCCAATGCTTGCCTACAGCGGGTAATGCAGCCTGAACTTGACCTCTACCTATGGAAAAAGGAAAAAAAAAAACCCCAAAACACATAAAAACCATTTCCTGGTCTGTATAAAACTCTGAAGCTGGAGATGTGTGTTAGCCCAGGATGTGGTTATGAACTAACAAGTGATACTCACAGATCAAATTCAAGTCTTAACACATCACACGTTACAAGCGTTTGGTGCTTTGCAATCAACACACGATGAACCAACTCAGACCAGACACCCCTCAGAGCTCTGCGTTCTCCTTACCCTGCACCCCCAGGGTAGCCTTTGTACTGACCCTGCAGGAGTTTAGGTTATCAGCGAGATCTTTCTATACTTGATTTATCTATTGCATGGTACATAGACCTCAAATACCAGTGAAAGAAGTAAAAAAAACCCACCAAACACCTGTTCACTTTGTAGTTTGCTGCATCAAAACTATACCTAAAAATAAATACAAGGAGTTTTCTGTGAAATCTCTCCATTTCCACAATTGTTCCAGGTTTCCTTCAACATGCAAGATGGGCAAGAACAGAACATCAGCTCTTTAAATCAACTTCGTCCCATTTACTTACTCTTTCAAGGCCAACTATAGGGCCAAAACAAGCTGTACTGCAGAAAAAAAGATCTAATCTTGAATTCCACCTTTTGACTTTATTTTCATCCTATAACCAAATAGTACCAAAAGAAACACAAACAGGATGTTCCTGAGGCAAACTTCTGTTAGATTAAAACTTGACAGCTAGTCCAAGTCTTTGCCAAGGGAATCTTATTCCCCCTGGTTTGGCAGCACTGGCTATAGTTAGAAAAGCCCATGTGTGTCCACTTCTCAGATGCACATCCATTAAACCTGAAAACAAATCACTTGTTTCTGATATTAATTCCCTGTAACTGTTACTACAAAGCCAACGGGAACTTTTACGCTGGCAAAGCATCTCGTACAGGACTGAGCAGTCAGTGAATACACTGGCTTCAAAAGAGCAATAGTGAGGAGGAAAGCAGCCAAAAGCTGTGTAAACTAACAGGATGGTCCAAGACTAGCACCAGTGGGGAAGAAGCTCTTGGCAAAAGAGTTTGCAGATCCTAATATCGCCTATTTCTTAGAGTAAATAAGTAGTGTTTACTTCTGGGGACAAAAATGCCACACCTGCTAACTGCTTATTCATCCTGAAACTGAAGTAGTGTAGCAGTACCTGAAGGAAACTCTACAGCTGCTCCAGAGAAAGAATCCAAGTCAAGACTGCAGCGTATGACCACAGATACCAGACCAGTGAGGGAGAAATACCTGTCCAGGTTAATTGGCTGCTGTGTTTAAAAAGAAGAGAGAGGAATGCCATGAGATCCATTATTAAACCATTCTGTTCCAGAAGCCCGGAGCGTCATCGTCAACAGCAGCATCCAACGCCAAACACACCTACGTTACATAACCTCATTCTACCACGTTATGGAATAAAATAAACAGACCAGGTAGAGGAGCAGAGTCTGCAGCCAGGCACCAGCTTACGGCTGTCAGTGAGCAGACAGGGTTTTGTGGTGGGCAAGAGAGATGGCATTTCACAAAACACCCCAACCAACCTCTGAAAACAAAGACACTGACCATCCTACACTGCAACTGGGGGCGATGGCAAGCCCACTTCTTAATTTTACCGAGTGCCAAATGTCTCTGAGATCACTGACTCAATACAGTGGAGTGCACAAGTACAAGACATACCAAAATTACTTGCTCAATAAGGTCAGGAGCATTAGGAAAACTGGATCCCTTAGGATCCCAGAAGCAGCTTCATCCCAAAGCCCATTAGAAACAAACACGTGAGGAACCACATCAGTTTTTTTAACATGGTGTCCTGGTTTTTAGCTGAGACAGAGCTGGTTTCTTTTTAGTAGCTAGAGTAGTGCTGCGTTTTGCTTTCAGCTGGGATTTGTTAAAGACACTGAGAACATCCCCCTCTTTGCATTTTTGCTGCTGGAAGTGAAGGACTTTGTGTTTTGCCAGTCTACAAGTGCAAGATCTCAGGGGTGAGGAATATTGACATGGATCAGCTCCATGGGCATTGGGCTCTGCCAAGGGGCTGTTCCATCTCCTGTCCCCCATGGGCAGGAGATCCATGAGGGGCTCTTCCTCTCTTGCTCTCTCTGGCTTTCGCTCGGGCTCTGGCTCTCCCGGGATTGCGGTTTCGGGTCGGGATTGTCGCTCCTCCGGGATCGTGATCTGGGAACGGGCCGGGCTTGGTTGGCGGGTGGTGAGCAATGGCACTGGGTGTCACTCATTTGCATATTTTATTAGTTATTATCATAATTAATGACAGCTCCATCACCTCCCGGGGCCGGGCGCCCCCTGCTGGCGCTCCGCGGGACCAGCCGGGAGAGCTCTGCAAGCAATGAATGAAAACCCAAAACCAACCCCAAAAAACCCCCCCAAACAAATAAACTGCTGCTGAGCTTCCCATCGTCCTTGTAGGAAGTTAAGATTAAATCTGCTATCATCGATTTATTAAAGACACAAACTGATTGTGCACTGTCACCTCCAGAAAGGGACCTGTACCTGGCTCAATTCACCTGCCTTGGAAATGACAACCAGAAAACGATGACACAGTTTCCTCTTCCATCCAACACTCACAAAGAACAGACTTGAGTGTATTTATAGTCATTGCCACAGCATATATGGCAAGACAGAGAAGTTATTGATTGCCAAGGGAAAGCTCGTGGAGGAAAGCATGACTTGTAAAAGGCTTTGTCTCTTCTCAGCATTGATTTTTGTAATTGGTTTTGAACCTGAAAACCTCAATTCTCTCATGGAACAGCCTGTGAAACCAAGGATTGTTCTTTACAGCCAACATGACTTAATTCTTTAAATCTTCTCCTCAACTCCTAGGTAGTAATGGGAAGGTCATACTTGTCAAAGTGTTCTGGCCAAAACCTCCTCAGAGAAAACATAAGCTCTGCAAAGGAAATAATCCCCAAACTATCAGACACTGTGAAAGATGAACACGTCTCTACATCTCACTAACAGCCACAAAACAAAACACAACCACGAAAGAGTAAAACCTTTGAAAAGCAGAAAAATTACACAAGTCACGTTTATGGGTTATAAAAGCCCTTTTATAAAGCCATTTTTAAACAAAACCAAAAAGTTTACAAAAGAAAATAAAAGATACAGAAGAATGAGTTGCTTAATATATTCCAAAAAGGAGAAAAATAAAAGAGGGGGACACAATTCCAACATGCTGAACAATAAAGGGTTCTTTTTCCTTGTGGTTTTTTTTTAATACAAAATACAAGCGAAGGATACACATACTTAAAACAGAGCTCAGGAGCAGGTATGCAGTCCTGGGAACCCTTCAATAAATGCAAAGCAGGGTTTTGTTATTTTTTTTTTGTTTTTTTCTTTCTTTGCAGGTACATACAGAGACTGGAATATGTAAAATTAAGTAGCACAAAAGACCATCACACAATTTCTACCAATGAATGTTGCATCTATAAATTCACGAACATGGTCAACAGTCATGTTCACTTCAACCCCTTTTTAAAAAAAAAAAAAAAAAAAAACCAAAAAGTGTTGTTTTTATTTTAAATAAAGCATTAATGTTACATTCAGACTTAACTCCTAGTACCATGCGATAGATCTCAGTATTGTCAAGGTATTGCAAGAGTCACCAACCCTAAGATCCCCCACCCCTCCGGGGCCCAGGGATGCCAGCCACATCTGCACACACCCCCGACCACGGGCCAGCAGTGCTGGAACACTGTTTGCAGCTGCCCCTTTTATCATCTGCTCTTGAGATTTAAAAAAAAAAAAAATAATAAAAATAATAAAAATAAAACCAAAACCAAAAGGGGATTTGTGGTTTCCAAAGCAGCTGATTTTTAGAAAAGCTCAAACAGGGGATTGCAAATACTCAAGACAAATATTCATTGCATACCATATAATGATGCCTTGCTGATAGCCAAAGGCTCAAGGCCCTACCTGGAGTCTCCTCCTCTACCTTCAAAGTGAATTATTCAGGGTTTGCTGTGACATGATGTTCATGGTTAAAACAAAAATTATGTAGCTCTTATTTACAATTTTTTTTTTTTTTGTAACAATTGCTTCTGCAGGGGAAAAAAAAAAAAAAAAAAAAAAAAAAAAGAGAAAAAAAAAAAACAAAAACCAAAAGTAAAACTCACAAATCTTCAGAACAAAAAGGGAATAAGATGTCAGACACTCCCATGCGCGCACTCACACCCGCGCACTCACACACAAAATACTTCAGGGGCTTTTACACACATTATTCTGGCTTAAGCTGATTTGAGTATTTCTCCATCCCACCCACTACCCCCTCCCAAAATATATATATAAAAAACCCTCGCCCCAATATACAAAGCATATGCACAATGGTGTTTTGCAGTCACACTGAGCATGCTCGGACCGATGGACCCACTCGGTTTGATTCACCGCGGCTGAAGGGGGCAGGCAGTCTAGAGAGTCATCTCCAATAGTGGTTGATACTGAGTCAGCACATGGTGAGAACTGGACTAGACTTAGAAATATTTGTGGTTTGTTTTTAATATAAAGAGTTCAATGAAAAGACATTCAAAATGCCAGTCATCTACTGAAGTGGGAAGTCTAAAACGAGGATACACGTGATTTGGGGAGGTCTTGAAAGGACACTGTCGTCTTTCAGAGCTCTGAAATTCCTCATAGTACTTTAAAAAAAGTAGTCATCTTGGACAGTAAGAACATAATACTTAGTTTTGCTTCCTAGTTTCATTAGCAAAACTTGTCTTTAAACCTCCCAAAACTGTAGGAAAATATTCAAAGCTCAGGGAAAATTTTCTCTGTGATCATATACAAGTTCCACATATGGATGCGAGTCCCCCAAACTAACATATCCTATATGCCAGCAACTATTTTGTGACAGTGTCCCTTTAAATAGCCATCTGCTTTACATTTTCATACCCTGCCTCCCCCAACAGATGAACCTCCACTTCTCAAATATTAAACTCATGGATCAGTTTGTAGTTTTTAAGAACCATGTGTTCAACAATATGATCTGTTATAAAAATAAACACTTCACAAACAAATTACATAAAGCAAAGCACCAGTTTCTACAGCTCAAAAGCTTCCAGCATGTTACAGTTTACTTCCCTCCCTCCTTAACCTGGGTGCCTCAGTGTCTATTGTACCTTTGTGACCATCACCAGCAGAGGGGAAGAAAAAAAAAAAGAAAAAGAAAAAGAAAAAAAGGAATTGAAGCACATCTTCTGCCACTGCCCTGGTAGCCCATCACCTGTGGATGCAGCTGTGTGGTGGCACTGGAGCTGAGCACGCTCAGAACCGTTACCTGGCATTGGTGAGGTTCCCTAGCAGAAGTCACCCAAGGTGTGTGCTGCTTCTCTCCCCGCACACTCTTCTGCTTTGATGAAGTTAAAACAACAAAGTTAAATAGCTGCTTGGCTGCCCCATTTTTAAGTCTTGCTCTCACCCACAATCCCTTCTGAAACCCGTTTAGCTTGGCATGTCTGGCATTCTCCTGCTGATCAAACAGAAACTGAAGCAAATTATCTTTCGTATGAAATTCCAACTGGAATCACAAATTTTTACTGATCAAGCCTTGTGGCCAGTTAAAGGCAGTACTATTGGCATGGAACTGAAACTGAACGTGGTGGTGGGAATTCAAAGACAGAATGTACAAAAGGATAAATAATGGTAGTTAGTTATGAACTATTCTAAGTGTCAAACCAGGGCAGGGCACTAGATTAACTGAATTTTGGAATAAATCAGTTTACCTCTCTGCAAAGGCTCCAAAACTACAGCTGTGTAACAGAAGACAATCTTTTCAAAGCCTTCTTCTGTAAATGAAACTTTCTGCTCCATGAAGAACTATTCATGCTCCTAAAGAAAGGCATTTTTACAGCTTTCCTTCAAGAAATCAGAATACTTAATACAAATTAAAAAGGACATTTAAAAATATTAAGTCTGCTACTACTAAAAAATGTTGTGTACTAAAAAAAAAAAAGTATTAACCTTCACAATTTTCTTCTATCTGTAAAAATGTAAACTGTTGCATTTCTCACAGAGTAACCAAGAGACTGTTAGGGCTTAGTGTTTGCACAAATCAGCAAAACAGTAAGATATAGAAAAAGTTACAAAATCCCCGAAGTAGTACAGGATTTACATAGTGTTTGGGTTGTGACAAACACAAAAGATAAGCATCAAGCAGCCTGTAACAACCACGAGAGATGAACATATGAGAAAGCAGAACAGTTTTGTAAGATAAAGGGCCCAAATTGCCAGGCAAAAAATAATCCAGTCCAAAACCTGAACTGAGAATAACACAAATGTATTTTTCACAGCCTTAACTTTCATTAACTGTGTTAGGAAAAAACAAACCAACCCAAAAATATATTTTAAGTGGAACTTACAAAATACACTCTTCAGAAAAAATCTGGTCTAGTGGGTAAAGAAACAGCTGTTTGACCAGATCAGCTAGAGGTATTCTACACTGAAGTAACTCTTGTACATTTTAATACCAAAAAAACCTTAGAACCCAATAGACAAGAACACCTTGAAACAGCCTGGACTGAAGGGGAACAACTATGTGGACCAGACATACACAACAGTGTATGCTACCCCCAGATTTCACCCAAATGTTCTTCAAAACCTGGCCATTTATTTTCCCACATTACCCAAGAAGCACTGGACTAGGAGTGGAGGGAATGCAAGAGACTCTGCTCTCCCAGAAATCTAGAAGGTAGGAAGAGGTGTGGGAGAGAAGAGGGGATTGATTACATTTGCTTCTTTTTCAAAGACTGATATTTCACTCCAGCCTTAAACTGTTCTGCAAATTAAACCACTTTTTTTTTAAAAAAAAAAAAAAAAGATTTACAATGGAAACACCGATCATCTTTATTGTAACGGCAACAGTAGTTTCATTAGAGTAAAGAATGTTAGAGAACTTAAAATTTTTATAAGCCAAGGTAAAGTAATTTACCAGCCTCAATAAAATCCATGGCTATGAATCACACAAGACAATTGCTCGGCTGTTATATTAATATTCCATTCCACATTTCAGGCTCCACACTGTGCTCAGTTATCTTCAGGCTCCCTATGCCACAGAGCCAAGTGTCCTTCCTGCTCATATTAGTGTATCACATCTAAAAGCTCTCTAAAATCCAAACAGGATTAAAAAAAAATCTGGTAGCATTTCTGGTGCACCAGAAATCCAACTAATTAGCTGCCTTATGTTACCTTCAAGAGGCTGGTTACAAAAACGTGTGTAGTTCTGTGACAAAAAAAAGAAAGAAAAAAAAAGAAAAAAAAAAAGAAAAAGCTGCAAAGCATGTCAGCTATAAGATAACTGTGAGCAACATACAGAGAGCACAAAGGGGTTAAGAAAAAAAGGAAAGAAAAATGGCAGGTCCAGTTTTCAGTATTTCCACCAACAAACATGGCAGCAACCTCTGTATCAGGGTTTGAAAAATCAAGGTTTGTGTACTTTGATTAAAGTTTAAAAAAAGGATATGGCTGCTTTGATAAAAACACATTAAAATGCCACCACACACATCCCAAGTGTCTTGCATTTAAAGGGACATCCTGCTTTTATTATAAAACTATAGCCCTGCTACTCTGCTTCTAAACTCCACTTCCTCCCAGCTTCATCCTTTAATACTGTTCCCTTTCCAGCACTTCTCAGGCTTAGGGAGCAGAATGATGACCAACAGTTAGAAGCAGACATGTCGATGTGGGAGCAAAGCCTCCCACACTGTGGGATGGAAGGATGACGAGATGGAAGTGGTGCTGGGGTGATGTTCACTATCGATGGAAGTCTGCTGTCCAGCACTGTAGCTGGAGAGGCTGAGAGGTCTGACTACAAAGCCTTTCTGAGGACAGATGGAGGGAGAGAAGAGAAACACTTAAGCGTGACTCATGGGATCCGAGACTGACCAGAGCATTACAGGAATCCTTTGCTTCACATTTATAAAAGGACATCCCTCGCCCCAAAAAGCTAAAGAATTTAGTTTTACACTATCCATTGATTTATTTTTTTTTTCCTCCTTGGAAAAAACTTTCAAGACATTTTCCACAATACCAAATGGAAACCAGAGTTTTAAAAATTGTTTTCAATTTCTCTTCCCTATTCTGCCCATCTATAGCCAACCTTGGAAGAAATAAAAATAAGAGTTAATGGATGTGAGAAGCTTGTAGGTTGGATATCTGAATTGGTACAGAATGAACCACAATTTGCCTAAAGCAGAATAGTACTCTATCCAGCAAAGACAAAAGATCGTGCATCCTAATTAGAGGGTCTTTTCTAAATAAAAAGCAGTGGACCATCCACAAGTCTCTTGATTGCTTTCTGTGAAAAACATGCCTGAACCCAAGAAACACAGGTTTCCTCCCCATGTTTCCTCTTCCTTAATTGGAATTAATATCAACTACATTTTATCAACAAAAGTCTGTTAAAGCATAGGTTCATTTTTTTTTTCCACATATTCAAATACAGAAGAATAGTTTTAAAGAACTCTTACCAGCACTGGGAAATCTATTCTACTTAATGATTTGTAAGTATGGTTTCCACATATCAGTCTCAAACCTTATTGCTTCACAACTGCAGTATCCCTTGAAAAAAATATATATTTAAATGGTCTGTTAATTTGTCTCAAATGGCTTTCAGATTTGGTGGGGGAGGGAGAACGGAATGGCCAACAGAGAACATTGACTTCAAAATATTACTGTATAAGGGTTTCCTCTTATTAAAAAAAGGATACACTGTATTAAACAGCTGAAAGTAAAGACAGCATTCAAAGCCCATGAGTCAAGCCACAGCCAAAACCGTGTTCTACCCCTAAGTATGTTTTCTTTTCCTTTTTCTTTTTTTTTTCTTTTTTTTTTTTTTTTTTTTTTTTAAAACTGCCATTTAATCTTCACCAGAGGGTGCTTCATCTTCAGATCCCTCATCCCCTGACTTCTCTGGCGGAGGGCTGGCTGATTTTTTCTTTTCTGGGGGACTTTCAGGCTCTTCATCCTCTTCTTTAGGGGATGGGGTCTTTTCTTTCGTTGCCTTGGAAGCTGTGGGGCGGCCTGCCTTCCCTTTGCCTTTCACTGGACTGGGGGTCACTGAAAAAAGAAAAAGCTTATAGAAGTTGTGATCAGCAGCAAAGGCAAAAATTAAGTCATATGGTTTTATATAAACAGGATTTACAAGACACTTCAGTAGCAGGTTTCATTTTGCTTTGACTCTAACATACACATGGTGTTTTTTGCACTCTCTATTAGTAAAGTTGAATTGAAAAGTTAGCTAACAAAATTTTAAAACTATTTAATTGCAAGTTCTGACTAATTACTGGGTATGACATAATAAACTAACATAGCTATCCTCTTGTCAAACCAGTACATACGTTGCCATTACGATTTTAGATTTCCTGCAGAAATGCATCAAATTTTCCTGTGGTTCAGATTTCTCCACCTTCCTCCACCCTGAGAACATCACAAAGTCCATAAGTCCCAAACAAAGCCACAAATTATGTTATTTGGCTATGATGATACATATAAAGTTGGTCTGCAGCCTTTCAGCAGGGAAGGTTTTGCAATCTATGCAGTTTTTGCTAACGAGAGAGAGAGATACTGACTCAATCTCTTCATTAAGGAAAAATTAAAGCCACCTAGCAGTTTTTGCTAACGAGAGAGAGAGAGAGAGAGATACTGACTCCATCTCTTCATTAAGGAAAAATTAAAGCCACCTTCACAGTGCTGCTTTAAATCATAGCAAGTGATATGAATTAGTCCTTCAACATTATATGTGAATGCCTAACAGCACCAAGATTTCTACTGAGTCTTCTGTAGCAGAAAAAAAATGCTAGCTGCTAAAGCAAACTGCCTAAGGTTCTCTGCACAGGCTCACCTGTAGCCTTTAGCCTGGGCTTCGGCATTTTCTTTTCTTTCCTCTCTGGCTTGGATTTCTTGGAGACCTTTTTGTTTTTCTTTTTTGAACTGCCATAGTCACTGTCATCATCATCTTCCATGAGGAAGTCTTCATCGCTTCCTGAATCTGCTGAAAGCACAAAGAAATTTAAGTTTTTGGAAAGAAAAAAGAAAAAGAAAGGGAGCAGAAGATCCAGTTGAGAGATCTACCAGTTAAAAATGTAGAAACAGGGAACTAGGATTCTCTGACCTTAGGAGCTTCCACCTATCTACTGGGATAAAGAAATCTGACATAGCTGAAGATTTTACACTGGCAGGGATAAAGAACTAGTATGATGAAACAGACAAGTGTTTTGAGGTCCTCAAAATATGCCCCATCTCCTTAATAAGTAACCCATCTCAAAATAAAGAGAACCTCTTGACAAAGAGAAGTTGAGGGATCTTTTCAATGGTACTCTCACTCCATTCTCAAATCACGTTTGCCCTCAGCATTTCAGGAACTTACTGTGGTTCATTACCAGCTGAATCCATCTCCTATGAAACAAACTGTCCTGTTTTGATCACTTAAGGACAAAGTACTTTTACACCACCTGAAAGCAGCATCAATGCCTCAGAACTAATGGGATAGCAAGAAGGAGCAGAAAGCATTAAGAACTTTACAATAATGCTTTAGGGCTGCTTATAAAAACCTAGACCTTCACTGCAGACTTGGAACAAAAATTCTAGGTGTCAGAAATGTAAGCGTGGTCTGCTGGTGAGATGTGCAACACAAGACAACTTATGTCTTCACTGTCAGTCAAAAAGCAAACTGTACTCCTTTTGCTCTCTGGCCAGACCAGTAAACTTGTGTTTGGTATCATACCCATGTCACATTGATTGTAATTTTTTACAGTCCCATGTACTCACTCTCCTGGAACTGTGCCTCATCATCCTCTTGTTCTTCCTCCTCACTACCAACATCATCCATAAGCATCTCTCGTTGTTTAGAAGCCGCTTTGGATGCTGCTTGTCGTTGCTGACGCACATTTTTGTGGTCTTCTTTCTCATCCTCACTGTCCTCTGCAGCAAAAGTCACCAAGTTATAATGAAGATACAGAATACAGACCACCTAACGGTCTTCAAGTAACATGTGGGCAAGACAAAGGTCAAGTCATTAATGAGAAATTCAGTGAGTGCCTTGATTAACTAACTGAGCTGTGAGGAGAACACAGGTCACATTCAACCTAATAAGCAGGTTTCTGTAGTCACCCAACAATGATCCTGGGCAGGTTCTTTCACTGCAAAGACTAGCAACCTTTTATTATTTTTTTTTCTTTTTACCTGCAGGCCTTTTCCTGGATTTGGAGGCTGCTCTCTTATTCTTTTCTGGTTTAGCCTTTTTTCCTTTTTTGCTTTTTTGAGAGCTCTCATAATCACTGTCAGCTTTGCCATCATCTGCTCCTAAGTCATCATCTTCACTACCAAAATCTTCATCTGGAAGGAAAAGGTACGAATGTGAAGTTTCTTGTATTATTCTGAAATATAGACAAGAACTACGGGGAACAGATTAACATATATCTAACTACCTGTCAAGACAAACTTTGTATCTGCATCATATATAGAAAAAAAACAATAAATCTGTTATCCCAAACCAGGGCTGGAAGTAACAGCAGCAGAGGCAGCACCCAGCTTAAGATAAGTGTATTAGAAAAGTGCAGGCTTCTCTAGTCAGAACATTTCTTTCCTGTGTCAAATCCTACTCCTGTAACTCTTACAAACTGTTTTTTACCTTGAAGATACACTATCAGTACAATGTAGTTAAGTTACCTGCCGAGTGTGAATCATCTTTCTTAGTCTTCACATCTTTTTCTTCTGAATCTTCACTGAAAAGGACAGAAAGACAGGGTTTGACAGCTGTTTTAACTCAGATTTCAGTCACTGCTGTACAGAAAATATCAGAGAGCAAACTGATCTTTAGACTGGGAATATGCAACTTTTCCTGTTGCACTTCAGGATTCCTCAGCTGTACAAGTAGTTATCATGGTTGGAAAGATACTGTTCTAACTCTGAATCACATACGAACTGACAGACAGTCAAGTGAACCAACCAGGAAATAACAAGGTTGAGATGAACCATGCACTTCACTCTGAAACCTGTCAATAATGCAGATGTCTTCCATTTCACAGTCAGAATTTTCAAGTTTTATATGATAAGGCAACGGTTGAGTCTAAAACTGGAAAAAAGTTTTATTCTGAATAGATTTATAGTCATCACTTTGTTATTGTTTTCTTTGGACTCCTTCATTCTACGTACATTGTGTACACCAGTTAACTGGCACACACTTGGTCTACAATCTCTCAACCGATCTGATCTCTGATGGACTTTCATTGTTCCCTTCTAGTGGTTTTAAGCCTCAGAGTGTATTTCTGTGAAGGAGGTACCAACATTCTGCTCTTATCCAAACCCCCATCATTAGTCATTACCACTGTCCAGAGAGGGTTTTCCTTCCAGCATGTAAGAACATGCACCCCAATCAGAGAATAAACAAGTGTTTTAAGCAGAACTGGTGTTGAGAGCCACTGATGTACAACATATGCTTCAGGAACAGCTCAAGTGCAGAGTTTGCCAAGGTCAAGAAACACCACAGATCAAACCTTTGTTATCTTCAAATTTAGCAGTTGGAGCTGACACACAGTGTGGCTCAAGAATTCTAATAGTTCAGATAACTTGCCACATTACAGCCCCTCAGGCCTGTTTATTTTCAGTCTTATACAGACAACTGAGGATTTCAGTCACTTAAACACGAGTTTGTTTCACATGCAAGCCCTCTGTGACACACACAGAAGTGTTCTTACATACTTAATAAAGTCCCTAAAGCTAACAGAACATTGAGGTCAACTATTGAGTTGCTTTGGGAGCTGCCTAGCCCCATTTCTTTATATGCCATACCCATTAAATCTTTTATTTCAGGTGTTACAGGCATTTGCAAGGGTGAAAATAGCCTCTCCCTCTCGGTTCACAGTAGCAGGTGGACCATGCAAATATTCCCATTTGCATTCAGCCTTCACCTTCTAGAACAGGAGCATGATGGGGAAGCCTCTTAAGCCTACCTGCTGGCACGTCACCTATACTCCAGCAAACAGTGCAACAGAATAGAGACACCTTGGGCTTAAGAACCAGCTGGCAGAACCTCCATCCCTGAAGTTGATGTCTGTCATGAAAGCAGTCAACTGAGTTAATAGGTCTTATGGCAATCATTTGCTGACCATAGTTATTGGGGAAAGGAAGATACCTTCACTCTACAGGACAGCCTTTCACTGTTCACAGGGGCATCACTTAGAACTCAGTCCTGGAGCAACTCAGTTATCAAAACAAGTTACTTTGTTTTTGAAACAGACAAAACAGGAAGCGGGGAAATAAAGAACCACAAAACAAACAAACAGTCCCTACTCTAACTGCCACTGTACCCTCCTGTTTAATCTTTAACCACAGGAATGCTCTGAGTGTACACACACACAAAAAAAAACCCCATGGAAAATGAAATGCACCTTGCCACTAACTTACCTGGTTGCCAAGTTTTGTACCTCGGATCATACTCCTTCCCATTCCAACTGTCTAGCACTGTAAAGCCATGTGAATAATGAAGTGCTAGTGACAAGCACTTCACACATGATTTCTCTGCCTACTTGAATAAGAAAAAAACACCTCAGTGTCCCAGCTGGTTACACAAGCTTTGTGGCTCTGTATCTTACACTGCAGATCCTGACTTCTACTTACAATCATTCCTCTTAGAAGATACTGCTCCCCACATACAGGACAAGGTTTGGAGACATGTTCTTAACAGGTGAAGTGCTTCTTTTACCTGTCCTCCTGAGAGTTCTTCCCAGATCGCCTCTTATTTTTAGCCTCCCGGGGAGATGAACGGATTTTCTTGGATGGGGGACCTGAATCTCTTCCATAATCTTCATCTGGACGGGACAGTACAAAATGGTTTTGAATCAAACTCCTAGTTCCCAGCAAAATGACTTCCTCAGCTATAACTTAAACTGATCATTTCATGCACATCAAAAAGAAGCCCCTTCAAAAAAAAAAAAACAACAAATCACAAAGCTTCAAACAAAACTTTATAGAAGCAAAGTCCTGTCTTCAACTAGTGATTTACCTTTTCTTCTGCCAACAGCACGATAGAAATTCTGTGTACAATCAAGTCTGACACCAGAGTATCAGGAAACATACAAAAAGCCTTACAAGAGGACACAGTATCTAATCAGAAACAGTTATTATGTAAAAGTTAACATCCATATATATTTCTACATGCTTTTAACAGCAAATACTTTATTTACTGTCCTACGAAGTGAAAAAATATGTTGCTACATAGTAGTTCACAGCGTAACTTTTTACAACTATTACACAATTCCTTATACAATATGAGTAACAGGCCTGCAATTAAGAACTATGCATATTTGTTTCCATTAATTATCAGTCCAACCTCACTTAGCAAACAGTAGCAGAATGTCTATTTTCTAAGAACACAAAACATATTCCATATGGCTTCCAGAAACATTTTGTTAATTCACACAGAACATACAAAGATCTTTAATTTTTTTTTTAGTTGCAATTCACAAAAATGCCTGACTTTATGGGATTAACTACAGTCCACTAAAATAAATATAAAACATATTTTACTGTAGAAAAAAGTGGGATCAGGGAGATTCTGCCACAGAACATAACATAGACCCAAGGAAGAAGAGAGTTGCTGCCAACAGCCTCAAGGCACTACAACAATACAAGCATTAAATAATAAGATTTCTATCACCATTGTTTGTTTAATACAAAACATATGAGAATCATTATATTTTCAGATACTTATTAACAGTTCAGACTGTGAAAAGCAAGAACTCCTTAGAATTTAAGTTAAAGATGTGACTAGAAGCAAAGCAATTAATATACAAAGCAGTGAGTGAACTGTTCTAGCCCAGGAATATTATATTGTTAAGAAAAAAAGTCATTTACCAGCATCATCTGATTCCTGAAACTGGGAGTAATCGACCACCTTCCTGTTCCTGTTAAAAAGCAGAGGGAAGAGGAAAAAATTAGCAATTCATGATCTCAGAGATACAAAAGCTTTCTTCAAGTAACAAGAAAGTTCCATATCCTTGCTTCTAGCGCAAGATCTGTAGCCCAAAAACATCCCAAGAAAACTCTCATAAATAATCCACCTATACCTCTGAAGTCAGAAATTGAACACACTGTGTATCCCAGCATTTTCCTAAGGAACCATTATAACAGACTGGATTATCATATCAGAATTTGAAAATGCTTTTTGACAGGTAACACATTCTTATGGTTCATGATTGCAGTGAGGAAGAGCCATCTTAACCTACGCTACATGGGTCATATATATTTATATACATATATATTTATATATATAAAGCGCCGATCACCATATTGATAAACATCCTTTGGAACCACTCTGACAGTGGTTATTATTATTATTATTATATATTCCATTATTATTAAAACTGCACATCCATCATGATTACAAGTACACGAGTACAGGCGCTGTTTTAAAGCAGGATCTGCACCCCAAGATTAAAGATGCATTTACAGAACCCATCAGTGTGAGCTTTAGGCCAGAGCTCCCCCTGACACCCTGTCCCCAAGCTGTGACATTTACGACTGGGATCCCAGGTATAAAACAAGTACACAAATATTACTGTGAATTAGATCAACATTTCCTAACTGCTCTTTTCTGAGCTTCAGCTGCTCACAGCTCGATGTGATCACGCTTGCTCTCATACCCTCCCCTCGAGATTTTTGTTTTTCCCACGTGTTCCCTGTTTCTAAAGCATTTCAAGTTTTTACCAGGGGCTTCTAGGAGCTTTCTCAATTAGTTACTTTGATGCTCTAACGAGATGCAAGAGAGCTGTGACAATTGTGTCACTAGGCACAACAAGGGGAGAAGATAAGTGTTTAACCCAACCTATGCTTTTGGGCAGCAAATGAGCATGAACTCAGACTTTCTTGACCACATCAGCACCTTCTCTGCTCTCTAACCGAGGTGAAAGTAGCACAGGTAACGAGGTGTCATTAACAGTGTAAATACAACTGCCAGCTCTAAACAAAATCAGTGAACTACACAAACAGCTACTGCTGAAATCAACTGCCTCACTGGTCAACAAAATTCCATCTGTTTCTCTAACTTGCCAAAACCTAAAAACCAAGATGTAAGTAGCTGCTGGCTACTTCCTCAGCACCTGTCCCAACTACTTCAGTGACCAGACATAACTGCCCTGTAATACAGCTGCTCAAGGAACCACAACAGCTACCTAATGGAATTACATTTGAGTTCTAGCTGGTAACGCCCCAGTCAGACCCAGACTCCACACATGTGAACTCACTTTTACAGCCAGAAAAGTCAGGCAAGCTGCAGATTCAGTGATGTACCCAGCATCAGAGACTTGGGGACCGCTGCAGAGAGAAGCCAACACAAGCTCCATGCAGCACACGAACCACAACACCCTTCCCCTCTCCTGCACTGCAGAGCACGACGTGAGTTTCACAGGCAGTTCCCATAACTGAACTGGGCTTTGTGACTAACATCCTGCACTGCTGATAAGATGTGGAGGAAAGACACATCTCTCTTTAATTGAAAGACACATCTTTCTTTAACTGAAAGACACCCCAAAAGCCACTGTTGCATTCTGGCTGTTGATCCATTTGAAATCAGTTATAAGTCACTTTCCTCTACAAGTACCTCTATTCATTTCATGGTTTATAGCAGCAGCTTTCAAAAGATGAAGCAGCATAATTATTGTAGTTCAACCCTACACCAAGTCTCTTAAATGTAAAAAAAAAAAAACCAAACCTAAACAACAAAAAAATAACCCCCAACTCCTCAATAAAAAAGCAAACAAAAGGAAGGCAAGGCCAGTCGTTAGATTTCTACAGGCTGAATCACATCCAAGCTTCGGAGTATGCGTGAGTGGAACAAAGTACAACAGCAACATGCCACAGAGCACTAATTGCTCACTCACAGGCTGAATATCCTAAAACACCAATTTAGGAATACAATTATTGGCGAGGTTCGTTACGGTGTACCGCCCAGGAACTCAGATTCCTGTTCCAACAGGTAGTCTTCCTGAAAGATTGCCTCCTGACCTATCTCACACGTGAAAACACCAATTTCATTCTGGTAAGCATCTGCAGAACAATAGTTATTTAGTAAGATGTTTGATTTGGTATAAGTATCAGGTATTAGGGTTTTTTCCCCTCTAAAAGTGTAAACAAGGTGGGGGGGGGGGGGAAGACAGATTAAATGGTTACTGAGATTTTTTTACTATTATTATTTTAACTACAGTTTTTAGCCAATATAACCATCAGACTAAGCATTTGTGAAAAAGTTACAGACCTTTCTTCCCCTGGAAGGCTTGGTGCAGGTTTGGCACCAACAGAGTGGTCAGTTTCACTTTCTGGTTCTCATTCCAGTTGGTAAAGGTGTCCCACTTTTGAGGTCAACATATTATCAATAAATATTGCCATTAAAAACACCCCTTTGGTGCCTTTTTTTATACATAGATGAGGAAAAAAAAGATAGATAGGAAATGTTTCTTATAGGTATTTTCAAAGTTGTGCAAAACAAACAGGCAGTGCTAGACTGAGGCTTCAAATGAACAGACATTCACTTAAAATTATGCATCAGGAGTTGAAACATGGAAGCCTAGTGACAGTTATGGACCTAAAACACGTCACTATGGTGTTAGTCTATTAAAAAATTGGCACAACTGTACTCAAACAAGACTCACCGACTAGAGGTTCCCAATTACAGAGGTCATTGTTTGGGTCTGGACTTGGTGTAACTCCAAACGTCTGTAAGACTAGGCACTGCTCATGGTATCTGCAGAATTTTTAGGGATACACATGACTTGAAACTCCATAAAACAATTAAATGATTTATGCAGCAACAGTTTAAGCAGTCTTGTGCCCATCCTCCATTTGAGCCTAACTACAACTGAGAAGATTTAAAAATACAATATAGAAATGTTCTGATGCAGAGCAAGGGGTGGAAAAAACAAACCCCAACACACACAAACACACACACACAAAATCAATTCTGCAGCCTGCGTTGTTCCTGGTGTTTTGATTTTTATTGTACCTCTACCTTGCTCTCTGTTTCTCTTTAGACTGGAAGTTTTCAGAACAAGGATCATATCTTTGTATTTATCTGGAAAGCATCTGTAGCTTATCTCTGGACACTACCACACATTATTAGTCAAGTTAAATGCCAGTCCCCAAGGAGGTGTTGCTTTCCTGCTACTCCATGGAAGTTTTCCAGGATAACAACATTCACACCTTACATTGCCCAGGTACAACACTGGCAACAAGTTGAATTATATAGAATAGATAAATATGGGTTTTTTCTGCAAGTAAAATTTCCAAAGGACCACCCTTGCACTGCAATGCCAATGCAAGACCAGGATTCAAGAGTTACTAATAAGGACAAATTAAGTAGGTAAAGCCCTGAAGCACTGAGACAGATCAATTCATAACTGGCTTTAATCTTGAAATGAATAAACAAAAAACCCCTGTGATTTCCACACTTGCCCACGCTGTTTCATTTTGCAATGCCTGCAGGACAGGAGTACCAGCAAGTGAAAGTGACCAGCAAGGAAAAGCAGAAGCAAGCTCCATCAAATGGAAACTCACAATTCTTCCTTAAGACACATTAATTGATGCTGTACATAAAGAGAGCGGCTCAAAATGATTTATTTTTTATTTCATTTGCATTCAAGAGTAGATGGGGACATAATAACACCACCAGCAGCTCAAAGGGTCTTTGCAGTACTTCAGAAGAGTCAGCCACAAGATGCAGAGCCTCAGTAACTGCAGGTTCCTTTATTTTTCACTTCTTGCCATTCTCTAACAATAGTGCAGACACCATCACTATCCACCCAGGGGAAGTTAAATTGTGTAGAGAGCACTTGGCTCTGAGCACCTGTAAATACCAGGACTTTATTACTACTTCTTAACAATTTTAAAGCAACTGATTTCAACAACCAGATCCAGTCTTAAGGCAGTCTTCTACTGACATGTGGAAGAGAAACTGGGGATATATGTTGTATTTTTATTAAGTTCATTGTTTTAGGTGCTTATATATTCACTAGAAACTAGCAGAGACAATAAATTAATTCCAAGACCACTGAATAGAGGAAAACTTTTCCAACACTAAATCTTACTCTGATGAGGAACCTTTCACCAGACTTCCATATTCCTATTACTATTCCATATTACTATTATTACTTCCATATTCCATATTACTATTCTTCCATATTACTACTTCCAATAAGCTATGGTATCCAGAAAAAAAAAAATACCCAGTTTTCAAGTTTTGGATTTAAATCTATGACGAGATTTCTCCAGTCACTACCGAGCAGAGCCACGCGGTACGAGCCACTGAGTATTTACAGCTCGTCCCCTGACAGGGTTGTTAAGTACAAACAGACAGCAGATTGCTAGATCCATTCCTGACACGGGCCAAAAGGTTTTCTACTGTTAACAGCCCGCTGGACTTTGGCACTTAATTTTCCTGCAGACCAGTAGCTGTCAATGGGCAGTAAAACCAGTCAGGTCTTTCCCAACGCTGCAGGATTTTACAGATTTATTTTAAAATACTTGTTAGAAACGGTTGCTTCCAAAGTTACTTTACACCAGAAATCTTAGAAGCTGTACTTTTAAAGGTACAACACTTTCCTCACCTGTAGCAAGACTCCAGTGCTGGCAAGAAAATCACCAGCAGAAGGGATAGTGAAGTGTCACCCTGAGCAGCACAGTCACATCGCGGCTGCGTTTCAGAACACAGACACTGTCATTCAAGATCAGACCACTAGTCCATCGAGTCCAACCTCCCGCCTCCCAAAAGGCCAAAGCCTGATGCTCCACAGCAGGGTGGATCCAGTCCTCTTAATCCACCTTTTGGACTCAAGACAATTCTCTAAGACTGCAACTTCCAGCTTTATCTGCCTTTATATTTGTATGCAGGAATACACTACTGGTTAAAAAAAAAACCCAAACAAACAATAAAACCCCAACTGTTTCACTAATCACTGTGCCAAACCTCCCTGTTCAGCAAAATAGTCCTACTTTCCATTTATTTTTAAAAAATCTGATGTATTAGAGATATTACTTAAATACAAAGACTACCACCTATAAATTTATATAGGTAAGTTTTAAAGCCGCAATTAATTTCATATTTATTATGACAAAAGACCTCGGATCCACACCCAGGAATAAAAGTACAACCAGTTACTTCAAGTATCTTGAGAAGGAAGAAAATTACAGAGCATTCAAAGAATACCTTATGAAACCTCTTAGCTTTTCTATAAAGACAATTTAAATTACAGGTGCACTCTCTGAGTACTTTCCAGAGAAAAGTAAAAAAGAACACACTCCTCCCTGCTCGGGAACTTTCAGATACATGGCAAGTTCTCTATGCAGTAGGTTTTCAAAGTTATCACGACTCCACAAGGTAGTTAAGATTCCCCTGCAGCTCCACACTCCAGGTCAAACACTGTTTAACTCAAGACACCAACACCACGACCTACCTCCTTCACTGCTGGGGAGAATACAGCCCGTTTAACTAAATGGCCCACGGTTTCCTCCTCCCCACGACCTAAAATCAGCCCTCTCGAGGGAATGAGGGGAAACACCAGTAAGAAACCGACCCGGGCAGAGCAATTCGCTACCGGGCGAGAGGAAAAGGGCGTGTGTTCAGTGCAGAGGGGGCGGCTCCTCCGAACTCCTCCCCTAAACGTGGTTTAACTTGTACGCACAGCCCCTCTCCTCCAGACCCTCGCTGCTCACGGCGTTTTGCCTGCGTGTCCCCTCCCCCAGGCAGCGTGGTCTGCTCTGCTCCCCCCTTTCCCCCCCCTTTCTCTCCAGGAAGGGGGTGCGGGGGGCTGCGACAGAGGCCGGCGGGGCCAACACCCCCTCTGGCCAGCC
>NW_010339079.1:0-1517 GCF_000700745.2 Antrostomus carolinensis
TTTTTTTACAATTTTATTAGCTACAATGACAAAGTTTTGCATAGTTTGTCATGGCTGTGTTTTGGTTTTGCTAGCCTGAGGAACAGATGAAAACCATACCCAGAACAGTGCAAGGAGAGCACTTCTGGTTGAACTTTTGTGAGTAGTGGTGTTTGGTCAGGAGCTAAAGCTGTCCTCTGTGCTAACTGCCTGCTTTTCATGGTGTGTCATTGCTGAGTTTAACATGGAGCTCAAAAGCTGAATGTTAAAGAACAGCTTGAAACCCCGTTCTTATGCAGACAGCTCGTGTTTTAGCTCAGTCACACCCCAGGCATGGTTTTATGGCAACATTTCATAGGGCTATGTAAGAGGTGATTTCCCCGGTGGTATGTGTGTTTCTTCTCTGTTGGACATTGTCTAATTCTGCATCTAACACTCGATGACATCCACATGGACTGAGACCACAGGTTCTTCATTGATACTTTTACTACATCTTAGTAAAGGTTTGCAAGTGACCATCTTTGGCAAGTGACCGTCTTTGGCAAGAGCATCCATGACACAGTATGATCCAGTCATTGGTTATGTTGTATAACAGAACAAGGGATCCTAAAAGTGTGTTACAGAATAAATGCCCCTTGCGCTGCAAGCAAAGGTCTTGATTTTTGGGGTATTTTTTCATAGTAGAAGTGTATTGTAAAATAGAATCATAGAATTGTTTTGGTTGGAAAAGACCTTTAAGATCATCAAGTCTAACCGTCAACCCAACGATGCTGAGTCAACCTCTAAACCATGTCCCTAAGCACCACATCTACTCGTCTAGTAATGTCCTAGTGTATTAACAACACCTCTGCCCCTCTCTTGAGCTGGGGTTGAGATCATTGCAACAATTGCACAGTGTTGGCAGGATTGAGAGATGCGGTGCCTTGCTTAGTTGGGTGATCTTTTCATGGTTTAAGATAATCTTAGAATCCTACCTTGGCGTGTATTAACTGTGTTTGTTATGTGAAATTGAACTACCTGTGTTTCAGGATAAACCTCAGCACTTTAAATTACAGAAACAAAAAGACAATTTCTCTCCTTAAGGAAAAAGGAAAAGGACTGAGGCAGAACCTGACGTGGGTAGTGCTGAGAGGAAGGGTTTGTTCAGTGGGGGGAGAGCTGCCTGGTGGAAAAGGACCTGGGGGTGTTGATGGACAGGGGCTGAACATGAGTCAGCAGAGTGCCCAGGTGGCCAAGAAGGCCAAGGGCATCCTGGCCTGGATCAGCACCAGTGTGGCCAGTACGACCAGGGAATTTCTCTTCCCCCTGCACTGGGCACTGGTGAGAACACAGCTGGAGTGCTGGGTTCAGTGTTGGGCCCCTGAGTCCAAGAAGGACATGGAGGTGCTGGAGCGTGTCCAGAGAAGGGCAACGGAGCTGGGGAAGGGTCTGGAGCACAAGTGTGCTGAGTTCCCTTGTGGCTGAGGGAACTGGGGGTGTTGAGCCTGGAGAAAAGGAGGCTGAGGGGAGACCTTGTGGCTCTGTGCAAGTCCCTTGGA
>NW_010339079.1:1659-11275 GCF_000700745.2 Antrostomus carolinensis
GGCAGTGGTGGAGTCCCCATCCCTGGAGGGATTTAAAAGCCGGGTAGATGAGGTGCTCAGAGATCTGGTTTAGCAGTGGACAGGTACAGTTGGACTCGATGATCTCAAAGGTCTTTTCCAATGAATTCTGTGATTGTATAGCTGCCCTGGTTTGAAGCCCTCTCCAAATGATACGAGCGACAGAAGTCTCGTGCTGATCTCCTTTGCCAGAGGAGATACAGGCACAGAGAGGAGACGGCTGGAAATCACAACTGGTGTCAGTACTCGTTGCATAAAACTGAGTTCTGCAGGAGTGTGGAGCAGGAAGGAAGCTGTGGCGCTCACAGGCTGGGTCACGCTGTGTACAGCACCCTTTGGAGAAGCCCAGGGGTTGTCTCACCAGATGTCAACTGCTCCGAGGGAGTCATCTCTCAAGGCTTTCCCTGCTATGGCAGGCGAAGTGATTTTGTGGAAGCTTATTGGAATAATATAGCAGAAGAGGAATGTGAATAAATTAATGACAGCCACAGAGAGTGCAGCAAACCCTTTTATCTCCATGAATTTCACAGCTCTGAGGCTCCTGTATTCTCGACAAGAAACTCAAAACTTGGTCAGTGGGATCTTCTTGCCGTGTCTGTGGAGTATCTGTTGAGATTTGCGTGCATGGTGATGTTGAAAATTGCCCTTTGTCTCTGCCATCTTCTTCCTTCTGATATTTCACTAGAGGCATTTGCTTTTATGTGATGAGCCTGTAGACAGCGCGTGCCTGAGAAACCTGGGGATGTTTTGGACTTTCTTGGTTTGAACTACAGGTGAATCTCTCTTTATACTCTAAGTTTCTTTATGCCTGAATATGCTAACCAGGAAGGGATGTGGTAACTCTGATATGTAAGATCAGTGGTTGTTCTCTGAAGTTAGTACTGGCTTCTGTGGTGAAAGCTCTCAGTACCTGGTCACTGCTTACAAGGCAGCCCTTGTCAATTCTGAGAGTGCCTTGGGTACCACCTTTATCTTCCTGGGGGTTGAATATCAGCAAGACTTGATAAATACTGGGGTCTTTTGGTTAATGGTGGCTGCTGCAAAGTGTTGTGAAGTGATAATTATACCTTCACTTAGATTGAGGGTTCAGAACTCACTTGTACTCTAGAAATGTTAATAATGACTTTTTCATGCTTCTTGGTGGTCATTTACGAGAGGGCTTCATTATAAACCCAACTTTCTGTCTCAGATCTTCTCAGATGTAAAAGACATGGAAGAATTCGTTTCAGTATTAGCTTCAGGACTTCCAAAACAACAGTGTACTGACAAAGAACAGTTGCCTCTTACTGTTTTGGGTCAACTTCTTTAGAAATACCTGCCTCTTGCTTCTTGTTTTACCTCTTTCTAACACCCCTCCCCATCCCATAACCTCCCTCCTCAACCAAAAAGGAAATAAAAGGAAGAAACAGTTTAATGAGGTGAGTGTTGAAAAGGCTTTTTTCCCTCAGCTATGAAATTTGTCATAATAAAAATAGTTTGTGCAAAGGTGCCTGACCATGTAAACTCCATCTTGAAGCCTTCAGGTAGACCAGAGAACCTTGTTTGAGCTCTGTGCCCTCTAGTGAATTTCATCCTAGATGTTCTTAAAAGTTCCTGTGCTAAACTGTGGCATGGCTAACAGCAAATGATCACTTAAATCTCCAAAGTAATAAAGATTGATAAATTACAGTAATGTGAAAATCTGTGCTTCTGCAAAAGGAAAAAAAAATACCCTAGTATTTTTTTTTTAGTTGCATCTGACCCACAAATACTTGGACATCAGTCTTTCAAAATGGAACTGAAACTCAGTGTGAATTTAACCTTTCCAGGGGACTCAAGTTGTGAATCATGGTGCTTGAATAAAAACACAAAAATATCATAAACAGTAAAAACAGGTGACACTTGTTCTGTCGGAAATAGTTGTGGTTTCTGAGCTGGAAGTTGGAAGTGGTTGTTATCGTCCTTTTCAGGAGTTATGCACCACTAGGGTCCATGACTGAGAGGCGTCCACTTATAGGCAGGGTATAAAAGGTTGATAAATCACAAAAAAAGACATACTTTTATGTGAAAAAAATGCATTCAGCATTTTTTTCCTGAGTAAAGTATGCAGAAAACCTGCTTAAATGGGGCATATAATTTTTAATGAATCAGACCCTTTCTCCTAGGAAATGAAGCAAGTATGATAAATATGATGGAAACTGGTGAATATCTAGGGTCTAGTAATCATATCATATTTGAAATCCACCTGAGGGTTTATATGAAAGGTAGTAGCTCAAAAGGATTAGTCTTTAGACTAGCAGACTTTGAGGAATGTGGGATAAATTGAAGAGATTTGATTGTAATCAATTAAGAGAAAAAAATGTGCTGCTGAAAGTAGAGAGGTACTAGGAGAACAATTAGAGAGACACGAGGCACATTAATTTCAGTAAATCAAGAGCCTAGTTGCTTAAAATTTATTTTTAAGGAATCCAGGCATTATATTCTGGGGAATGCCTACCCTGCAGTAAAAATTCTCTTATCTGATTTCCTTTACTTGACTAAAATTTTTGTGTTTGCTGAACACAAGCAACCCAAGTTTGAAAAATCCTCGTAAGAGGAAATTCTCCTGTTTCAGCCCTAAACCCTCTGTGGGGAGTGGGCAGTTCTGCAGGCATCCCTCCTTGTCCAGAGGCACTGGGCAGAGCTGTGGCACCATTCCCAGTGGTGATGGAAGAGGAAAGCCAGGTGGTCAAAGGAGATGACTGAAAAAAATTAAAAGATGTAGCTGTGGGAAGAAAAAAAAAATAGTTCATTATTTTCACTGCAGCATTGATACAATTGTAAGGGGAAAACTAAAAAATAATAATAAAAATAATTGTCCAGACAGTGAATACATTATGCCAAAAAAATTTGCAGCTGACCAGTTAGATCCTGGGGGGATGTAATGACAGAGTGCACCAAACTGTGTGGGTTGCGTTGCACATGTGAACGGGCAGCAGAGAGCCAGCAAGAAAAGCAGATGAAGAAGGTTGTGATTCTGGTGTTGCTGACAACAGGAAATAGCACCAGCAGAAGCACAACTCTTCATTCCATGGACTTGTGTGGAAAATGAAAGGGAGGAGAAGGAAGCTGTTGGGGGGATTTGGAGGCAGATCTAAAATCAATGAGCAGCAAATTGGTGCCCTGCGGTACGTCTAAAATAGTCCCTTGACCAACAGTTTGGGAGCAAGGAAAGGGAAGGGGAAAGCAAGCCTTGAGTGTAGCTCAAAACAAGAGCTGTCATGAGTAAAAGTGCTGTCATGAATAAAAGTGTAGGAGGCTGAAAGAGTTGGGGCTGTTCATCCTGGAGAAGAGAAGGCTCCGGGGAGATCTTATAGAGGCCTCCCAGTACCTGAAGGGGCTACAAGAAAGCTGGGGAAGGACTTTTCATAAGGGCAGTTAATGACAAAACAAGGGGAAATGGGTTTAAGCTGAAAGAGGGGAGGTTTAGATGAGATATTAGGAAGAAGTTCTTCACTGTGAGGGTGGTGAGACAGTGTCCCAGGTTGCCCAGAGAAGCTGTGGCTGCTCCTCCCTGGAAGTGTTCTTGGCCAGGTTGGATGAGGCTTTGAGCAACCTGGTCTAGTGGAAGGTGTCCCTGCTGCTGGCAGGGGGGGTTGGGACTGGATGCTCTTTAAGGCCCCTTCCAATCCAAACCATTCTATGATTCTATGAAGTTCATTCAGCAGATGTCGATGTGCGTGGGTTTGCACGCCCAGAAATGGGCTCTCAGCTCCCCAACTTGGAGGTTGGTTTTGAATTTCCCACATTTGTGAATGTGCTGGCCAGGAGGGTGACTGATTTTCCAGTGACTGGAAATATCTACATGTAACAATTTAGCTTATCCTGACCCACACAAGCACATTTTCTTTGATTCTGATAACCAAACACACCAAAACTCCTCAACAGTTGCTTTCCTGTTGTGGTTTGTTGAGTACAAAGCAGATGCTTGTCTTCATTTTGGTCCTAGTCACACATGTAGAGTTTTCTCAAGAGCAATATATAAAAAATCATGTTTCCTTGAGAGAACTTTTGACAGATATTGGAATTTATAGGGATATTAATATATAGAAACATATTAATCTAACTGACTTATGTTCTTTCTTTTCGGTGTACGACAAAATTGGGAGATTGTTTTGAGAAGGTGTTTTTTCTTTAGAGATGGCCTCAGATGTGTGCCAGGTACAGCAGCTTAAAGTGTCAGCAGATGGAGAAATCTGGATCTTCCCAACTTTCAAACTTTACAGCTGTTCATTTATTTATTTCTGTATTTCTGGAGATTTCCGTTAAGTGGTTGATATTGCGTTCCTTGTAGGGAGCTGGTGTTTCAGACTGGATATACATTTTCTGCAAGACATGCTGATTGGCAATATTAAGTCAAACACAGAGTGTTTGCATGCCTCTTAGGGAGATAATGAGGCCAATAAAATAACTCATTACTTTTAATAATACACTATAAACAGCAACTACAAAGAAATACAGGATTTCTGGCAAAACAAAATACTCAGTTTACAGAAACCAGAAGGCAAATTAAATAATGGCCATCAGTATTGATTAATCAGGTTGTATTTTTGTTTGATCAGACCAACAACTAGCCATAGACATTAGGAAGTGTCTGGAATCCCTGTAACTTTTTAAGTAGTTGAGGAAAAACCATCCAACTAAGCAACTCCCCCTGAAAAATCAACCCCAGGGCAACCCTTTTTTAGTGTCCTTAATTGTTTTAGAGTATAGTAGAGTTCAAAAAGTAATTAAAAAAATTGTGTACCTGGGTAGCTAAGCCACAAGCCCAAAGGGTGTATATAAATTTTCTAGTAGCTGAAGGGTTGCGCTATATCACCCTGATATTCTCCCCCCTTTTTAATGATTTATGGGGATGGCAGTCACCAACATGGACTGAGGGTTTTGAGATTCCCAATGCAGGTATGAGGGCTAAGGAAGCTGAGTCCTTTCTCATCACAATCTCTTTGGCATGTTGGGAAAGCTGTTCATGCTGCACTTTGGGTTTTGGGGGGATTTTAACTGCCATGTAGAAGCTCTTGATGACTAAAACTGTCATTATCATTCGAATTGTCAAGTAGAAGGGTTTGACTGGTTGGCTTGGAAATACCATCTGCCAGATATTCATGTGGGATAGATCTAGAATTATAGACTCATGGAATGTTGTGAGTTGAAGGGACCCACAGGGATGATGGAGTCCAATTCCTGTCCCTGCACAGGACAATCCCAACATTCACACCATGTCCCTGAGGGCCTTGGCCAAATGCTGCTGGAATCTTGTCAGGCTTGGTGCCATCAGCACCTCCCTGGGGAGCCTGTTCCAGTGCTCCACCACCCTCTGGGTGCCTGAAGAACCTTTTCCTCATGGCCAACCTCACCCTCCCCTGCCACATCTTCCTGCCATGTCCTCTGCTCCTGGCATTCGTTGGTGGCCAGAGAGAAGAGATCAGCGCCTGCCCCTCCTCTTCCCCTTGGGAGGAAGATCTAGACCCCCATGAGATCTCCTCTCAGTCTCCTCTTCTTCTGCTTTCCTCCAGTGAATTGCATGGGACTCCCTGAATTCAACCAGTGGGGAACCAGGTTCTTGGGTTAGGCTGCAAGCTCTTTCTTAAAAGCTGATCTGCAGCTTCCAGAACTAGGATGTGAATTGAGTATCAGCCAGAAGGTTTTGTCCTTTTAAGAGTGTCCTGTTAATCTTCTTCCAGCTAAAACCAAATCCAAAGTGCAGCACTACTCTGAAACATCCCATCGCTGCTTTCTACAAGGGAAAAATATGGGCAAACAGAACTGTTCAGAAATGCCGTGGGAAGTACATCTATTGCTGTCTTTTCAGTTTCTTGACAGGGTCTGAGGCATGGCCCTCCCAATTAAGTATGTGACAGACAAGAGTTAATTGATGTAATTCCTGATGTCTCTTTAGTCAAACTTTCACACTGGGAATCGTGTCTCTTGAAGGACCATTTTAAGCCGTGACCTGGAATGACTTACGGCTGCTCTCTGATTAAGCAGAAATAAATAAACAAGGACTTTTTCTGGGTCACCAAAAAAAATTATAATAATAATAATAATCATAATAATAATAATAAAAATCCCATGCTAACAATTTATAGATAATTTTTAAGAATTTCCTTACATGTAACTGAGGCACTGGTTCAGTTTATGCAGCTCCAACCAAAAAACCTGCCAGTAATAAATTAAGAGTCCAAAGAGCTCAATGACAAGGCAGGAACTAGAAACAGGATGGACAGAAGGAATTAATATCTAGCATCTATTATGTAATATTTTCTTTTTACACCCAGACGCTGAGATAAACTCGAATACTTGAAAAAACAAATGTCCTGTGAATACTTAGGGTAGAAAGTATATCTGATAATACATCTGCAAACAGTCAGTGACCCTCTGTTCTCTGTGCTGCCTACAGCGTAAGTTCTCGTGATTTATTGTTGCTGTGCCTGGTGATTTGGATGCAGGGGATCACTGTTGATCATGGTAATTCCAAAATAAAAATAACTTGCATTTCAAAAGAATATTTTATGTCTCATTTGTAATTCTCCCATGCAAATTATAACAATTTGACAGTTCTCCTTTGGTATGTGGATGGCATCGGAAGCATATGAGATGCATTCAGACACTATTTATTGTAATTGACTGCTTTTCATTGGCAGGATGATTGCATTTTCCCTACTTACTTATAAGGAGTATTCTCTAATATTGGCCTCACACTTTAATCATTTGCCACTTACAATTTTCTCTTAGCATATATTTATTGGGTTTCTCTTTGACATTTTTAAAAATCCTACCCTCTATGGAAACTTTTTGGATTTTATAGCGTCTCACTTTATGATTATTTCTTTTTCTAAGATTAAATACTTTAATGGGAGTTTTAAAATGGTAAGATACGTTTACCTGTCTCGCTGAGATTCTGGCATCTTTGGGGGCAGGGCAGCAGGGAAAGGAGAATGTGTCACTTTGTATTTTAACTCCTCTCTCATGGATCTTCAATCAAATATATTCCTGGGAGAGATGAAGCTTCCTGGGAGGGTGTCACTGCAAGAAGGCTGTCAAAGAACTAAGGTAGTTTTAAAACTATGTTCATGAGGTCTGCTCATACCTGAATCAGATGTGGCCCAAGGGTTGGAGAATTTATGTTAGATTTCACCTCAATGAAAGATGTTGAGGTGCTGGAGCGTGTCCAGAGAAGGGCAACGGAGCTGGGGAAGGGTCTGGAGCACAAGTGTGCTGAGTTCCCTTGTGGCTGAGGGAACTGGGGGTGTTGAGCCTGGAGAAAAGGAGGCTGAGGGGAGACCTTGTGGCTCTGTGCAAGTCCCTTGGAGGAGGGTGGAGAGAGGTGGGGGTGGGTCTGTTCAAGCAAGGCCCAAGGGACAGGACAAGAGGAAATGGGCTGAAGTTGTGTCCAGGGCAGTTGAGATGGGATGTGAGGAAGAATTTCTTTGCTGCAAGGGTTCTGAGGCATTGGAAGGGGTTGCCCAGGGCAGTGGTGGAGTCCCCATCCCTGGAGGGATTGAAGAGTCGTGTAGACATAGTGCTGAGGGACATGGGTTAGTCATAGGGGACTTGTCAGTGTTGGGTTCATGGTTGGACTCGGTGATCTCAGAGGTCTTTTCCAACCACTACAATTCTATGATACTATTATTTAGGGTGTATGTATGTGACAGACCTTTTAATTATGCCCATCGCTTTTTCAAACTTTACTTGAAAAGCCTTGTGATGTTCTTGATCGAGTGTTCTTGATTACAGCTTAGGAGACGGTGAGACTACCTTGACACCAACTCCCTACGTTCATTCAGAAGAAGATTTGGAGGTGCTTCAGATGTAAATCTTAAGCATGAACAGTTCCAGATTTCATGGGTTTCCATGGACTTGGACTTGATTTACTTATTGAAAAGTCAATGGTTTGCGTTGAGTGCAGGATGGAAAAGGAGTGATGTTGGAATGCAATAGAGGTCTGCAGGCAAGGTAGTCCAGGGGAACGCAGGGGACAGCAGTGAGTGTCCAGGGCCTTAACATTTGAAGATTAAACAATGGTGAAAGTGCTGAAAAGTGGAAGAAAATAACACAGAGATGATATTTCATGATGAGGGTTTAATGAGAATTTTGCCTGGGCTGCTGTGTGGAATCAGGTTCTGCACGCTGGAGTTTTCACGCTTTTGGAGAATTCTGAAATTCTTCTGATTATGTAGGAAAAGCAGAAGTTTTGGTTTGGGGAATTGATTTTAGGTTTTGAAGAATGAATCTGGAAGAGTAGATAGAATATTAAGTTAAACCTTGAGTGTTTTTTCTCTTGTGCAAGTTTGGGATAATTGACACTTGACCATGGTCCTTTCTCACCACGAGCAGCTCTCTGCCTTCCTTTAGTGCTGTGTTTTCTTGTTTTGATATCCGTGATTTCAGGACTGTAGTAGGAGCGCCACATTTTTAGGGTGGGTCAGAATTGTCATCTAATATCCTTTTCTTGTGGGCAATTCTACCAAGATCCATTCAATCAAGGGGAGTGCAATTCCTCCTGCATCACCAACTCCCTTCCAGGGCTTCTGCCAGCCTGTCCCCTCCCCAAGTCCCAGGCAAAGCAAGGACATTTGCAGAAGAGCTGATGCCACCAAGGTGTTCTCCTTCTAAGTTGTGTGGTCACCTTTACTGCTCAGGGTAAGAAGGTGATCTTTTCTCTGTGGTGATCTCCAAGCAGGAGCCTGCTGCAACAAGCTTTGTGTGGCCACGTGCCTCAGGTGACACGTTCCACGCTGTGTGTGTCTGGGGTGACATCGTTAATTGTGCAGGTGTGTGGGTATTGGGTAGGAACCGCTGGACAATGATGGTGGGAATGGATTCTGAGAGCTTTCTTGGGGAAGAACAATACTTGTCTGACAGCGAGGAATGAGGGCACCAGGACTAGGTGACCTCCAAGGGAAAAGCCCTTTCCTTTCTCAGGAAAATCTGTTTTTCTGTTTACAGAACAACTCTTCTTTAGGACATGCCTAGCTCTCCCCAGCTTATTCCAGTGAAATTCTGCCAGGGGCCAGGGGGTCCCAGCCTGTGGGGGGGTCAGATCCGCCTGGGTCATTCCCTGCAGGAGCCTCCTCTGTGCGGGGAGCACTGGGATGGCTCCAGCTCTGGTGATATGGATGTGGTAGAGCAGATTTGGCAACTTCTGCATCTGCTTTGGGAGAAACTCCTGTTTTTAAAGCATAGTGGCAATTGTGGTGGTTTCACTGGGCTGGCACTTGGCTAGTGGCCAAAGACAGCCACTCAATCCCCCCACCCCCCCAGGGGAAAGAGGAGACAATTGGAGGGACAAGGGCAAGGAGACTCATAGGTTGAGATAAGAACGATTCAATAATTGAAATAAAAGAAAACTTGACAGAATAATGATATTAGAGTAATAATGATAATATTAATATAAAAATATGCAGATGAGTGACACCCAGTGCCATTGCTCACCACCCACCCACCAAGCCCGGCCCGTTCCCAGATCATGATCCCGCAGGAGCAACAATCCCGACCCAAAACCGCAATCCCGGGAGAGCCAGAGCCCGAGCGAAAGCCAGAGAGAGCAAGAGAGGGAGAGCCCCTCATGAATCTCCTG
>NW_010339079.1:11410-15619 GCF_000700745.2 Antrostomus carolinensis
CTGAAAACATCGGTGTGTTCTCAATGTTCTTCTCCTAACAAATCCCAGCTGGAACCAAACCCCAGCGCTGTTCCAGCTGCTGGAAAGAACCAGCTCTGGCCCAGCTCACACCAGGATAGCAATGAAAATAAATTTTAAAAATACCCTTAGTAAATACAGTTTTTGAACATGAGCTCTATTAAGAGACAGCTACACTGAACCCCAGAGTGCCCAGGGCTTTGTGCCCTTAATTGCAGACTGGCAGTCTGTAAGCACATGAGTGTTTTTTGGGTTCACCCAGGCTGGTGCCCACCGGACTTGCAGGTGCCATTGCCCAGGGAGAGAGTGTCCCTGTGCCGTGGCCGGGCTGGGCTGGGCTGGGACACCATGTTCCGGTGGGAAGGAGGGTGCAGCCCATGCAGGCAGCCGGGGTGTGGAGTGAGGGGTGGGCACTGGGCAGTGGGATCTGCACCCGGGGGGAGCGTGTCACCTTCCAGTGTCATTCCCAGTGCTGGACATGCCTCTGCTCTCCTCTTGTACGTACGTGTGTCTATGCTCGTGGATCCTGTGTGTGACACGTGGGTGGCTGAGGCTTACAAAGTGATGTGGTATCATGAGCTTCTGTGAAGATCATTTCATTTTTAAAATTTAAAGCTATTTAAAGTATGTCTAAGAATGCAGAAAAATGTTGATGTGTTATTTTATTCAGAAATATGACCTGAGCATCAGATCATGCTCTCTGATGTTACATATGCTTTGTCTCCCTTCCCTTTGTGCTCTGCTCTGGGACCCCATGTGCCTGATTTTTATGTACCAGTAATATACAGGCCATTTTTATAAACAACTGGGATGCAGCCAAGCGAGTCCTATTAGATTGTTTGTTTTGATCTCACCAGTTTCAGGAATACAGCAGTGGAGCTGCAGAGCAACCACACATTGTCCACACTCACCAGAGCTCTATATCCATGTGTAGAGGCAAGGTGAGCTATTAGAATGCCTTAAAAATACGTTTAAGCAGAGTAGATAGTTGCTTTATATATGGCACTTTGGGCTATTTAAGGGATGGGTATTTTTAAAGTGTAATGTAAAAAAAAAAAAAGCCACAATAACAACAACCAAACAAATGCAAAAAACCAGAAGGAACTCAGTATTGGGGTGAGAAATGAGGTAAAAATCACCTTCACTTTTCTAGAGCTGCTTTGTCCCAAGACTGAGCAGGTTTTTTTGTGCCGGGGTGGTCTGTGGTGTTTCCTGGTGCCTGGTATCTCCATACACAGGCAAAATCCTTCACTGCTCAAGCCTCACGTATATACGCTGCGTGATCCCGAGAACTGGGGTTATTTGTTGTCCTTGTTTTCCCAGGTGACATCAGCCAGAGCTCCAGTGTGACTCAGCTGTGGAAACCTTTATTTACTGCCAGCACTTCACCAGTTCTGCTGAAGCCATCCTGCCAAGGGGCTGGGGCTCAGAGTCCTTCCAAGGAATTGCTTGTTTCATTCCCCTACTTGAGTTCATAGTCTCGTGATCCTCCCGGTTCACGCTGCTGGAGTCTCTGTGCACCACCAAGGCAGAGGCACGAAACTGGGGTTTTACTGGTGTGGTGGGTTGATCCTGGCTGGAGGTAAAGGTATTCCAGAGGGGAGGTGAGGGGCCTACAAGAAAGCTGGGGAAGTACTTTTCATAAGGGCAGTTAATGACAAAACAAGGGGAAATGGGTTTAAGCTGAAAGAGGGGAGGTTTAGATGAGATATTAGGAAGAAGTTCTTCACTGTGAGGGTGGTGAGACAGTGTCCCAGGTTGCCCAGAGAAGCTGTGGCTGCTCCTCCCTGGAAGTGTTCTCGGCCAGGTTGGATGAGGCTTTGAGCAACCTGGTCTAGTGGAAGGTGTCCCTGCTGATGGCAGGGGGGTTGGGACTGGATGAACTTTAAGGTCCCTTCCAACCCAAACCAGTCTATGATTCTATGATTCTATGACCCTTAATAACCACACAGAAATGGGGCCTCTCTTTTGAAAGTTTTGTCCAAAATTTTCCTGACATAGGAGATGAATTTCCTGCATGGAGATGAATTTCCTTTCAAAACAAGGAATGAGAGAGATATCTCTGGAATTTAATTGTCTGTTTCGGGAAATCTGCATTGTTTAAACCCACTATTTTGAGCTCCTTTTGCTGCTTAAGGTGGATGCAGTAAAAATACCTTACACAGATTTTCAATGTAAGTGGTGGCAGGCTGGTGAGAAGTCTGGGGTGTTGGTCAAAAGACAGATAACTGTTCACTTCTGGGGCTCAGTCTGTTGTCTGGAAATTATTAGAAGTATCATAGGATCGTTTGGTTGGAAAAGCCCTTTAAGATCATGGAGTCCAACCATGAACCCAACACTGACCAGTCCCCTATGACTAACCCATGTCCCTCAGCACTGTGTCTACACGACTCTTCAATCCCTCCAGGGATGGGGACTCCACCACTGCCCTGGGCAACCCCTTCCAATGCCTCAGAACCCTTTCACCAAACAAATTCTTCCTCACATCCCATCTCAACTGCCCTGGCCACAACTGGAGGCCGTTTCCTCTTGGCCTGAAGTAGCTGAATGATGCAGATATTTATAAACATCTCTCAGTCTTCTGTTCTTTTGAAGGTATTTACCATTTCCTAGAACTTTCATAGTAACTTGTGCAGAAGAGAAGCACGTTGGAAGCCATGTGGATGTGCACTCGTGTTATAGGGACAATGCTTCATGTCCCTTTTAAACTACTTTGTGCTGGGAATAATTTCCCACTGGTGCAGGTGCTGCTGTATCCACCTGGGATGTGCTGATGGTCTCAGTCATACCCTGGTGCGATGGTAGAGGTCACTCCTGGCAGTGTCCCAGGCCTGGGGAGCAATTGCCAAAGGTGTCTGTGATGCTCTGCCCTCTATGTTTCTTCTGAAGTCCCTTCACAACTGATTTCTCACTGTGAGCGTCCTCTACCTTACGAAGCTCATCCTTCAGAGCTGATGCTAAATTGGTCATAACACAGAAAAGGATGTGTGTAATTTTTTATGCGTGTAGCTAATTAATCCAGATTCACACTTTGCTGTAATTAAATACGTTTTATATATCAGGTATAATTAATATTGTAGGACATCCAAAAGATAGTGCTTAAATACCTAAATTTTGTTAATGGATTCTGTATGTGAGGCTGTTTCGTAAGCACAGGACTAAATAATTGTTCAGGGATTACCCTGGATCTTTCATTAGTGACCTAACATACCAGCCAGGCTAAACCACCTATTTATCTGGAGGGCAATTGATTATAAACACAGATTTAACTAACAAATCAATCATAATAGCTGAGATTATACTGCCAATCCTCTTTTAGTGGGTTTTTATCAATTAGTACCTAAAATGTCACTTATTCATGTTTTCTGTACCTGTGTTGACTTGACGAAATTTGGGTAGGAGACTATAATGCTTTTAAAAAAATAGTGGAAGTGCCATATTTTGGGGCTATCCTATGATTCTAGGAATTATTTATTAATCAGATTTGCCAACATTCCTTTGCTTCAAAACCAAATATGTAAAATAAGGTTATGGGCCTGTTCTGTAGCCACAGATAAAATTGTCTGTAATGAGCTTGTGGTTTTGGTCTTCACTCAACACTTGGTGGTCCGGTAGGACACAGTCCAAAATCCATTCATAGGGGGGGAAAAAAGTCTCCATGGACATCAGTGGGCTTGGTATGATCACAGTCAATATTACTGTCTGTTCAAGGAAAAAGGCAGAAGTTGGGATCTGAGCTTTTCGGGAACTTCTAGTTGTCTCTGAATGCCCAGGAGATGTTTGTGTTCTCTCAGTGTTTCATATGCTGTTTTCCCAGAGGTATGTGCTAAAGGAATGAGGTAAGCTGTGTGTTTAAGAATTCAGTAAAATAAATACAGGTAAGCTTTACAGGGTCAGGTTCTCATACTTTCACTCCTCTTGGCATCATCGTCCTTTAGGAATCCCCTATAAAATCAGTAGAACATCTTGCGGCGGGAGAGGAATGTGATAGGGGATACAGGGGATGAGAGGCTGGCTCTGGAAGTAAATGACAAGCAGCAAAATTGTTAAAATTCTTGAAAAATGCTAATGAATCTTAAATGTTTCCAATATTCACCCTTGGCTGACTGGTTGGGTAGTTCTTCCATTGAGTCTACTCAAGGATTTGCCGTAGTGTGAGCAACAGAGTGTGTCATTTGTGCACATGTAGGG
>NW_010339079.1:15660-20857 GCF_000700745.2 Antrostomus carolinensis
AAGGCAGATTCTTAAAGGATTGTGTCTTCTCTTACATTTGTCCTTTTTTCATTCCCTTAACTAGTGCACATCCAATGTACATTTGGTATAAATCTCTTGTTTGATCTGTGTGTTCAGTAGCTGACTGAAGGTTTCGTGAGAAATGTAGATTACGTCAGGTTAGGGGATTGTTGGGGGACAGCAAAAGAGTTTCTATCCACTGTTCTTGTTCTGTGTTGTCATCAAGAACGTGACATCTGCCACCTCCCCATTGCTCAAAAGAAGCAGATAGCAATGCAATATTTGAGAGGCATGGCTAATAAATAGTGATGTTCTTTGTACCAGCACTGTTCTCTGCTTCCTGCTTGGTCAGCTGTACCCTCTGTCATCAATGGTCAGGAACAAAATATGCTCTTATAAAGGTGAAATTAAGAGCTTTTCATCTTTCTTTCTTTAAAAAAAAAAAATAAAAAATTCTTGTTTACCCATCAGTATCACAGGTAGGTGAGTCTTAAAGGCTTTGCCTGAGGTTTTTGTTTGATGGAGGCTAAATGAGAATGGGAAGATGATGTTTTGTGAAAATAAGGCCTCTTGGTATTTCAGAGGCAAGTTTCTTTCCCACAAATATTTATCTGTAACTTCTGGCGGTAAATTTATAACATGGGATGGATGATTCATGACTTGGGGACGTGTGCACACCTTGAGATAATGTTAGTTAGATAGGTTTTATGGATATGTTGAGATTATTATGATCATCCTAGTAGCACACTTGATAAATGAACATAATTACAAATACAATAGCAATTGATGTGATCACAGTGTTTACCAAGTGTGGTTCATTTTTTTGTATCGATTGGAACTTTCAGAGAAGATGTAGAAGTACTCACTGAGATCTTGTAAAACAGAAAGCCATGGAGTGGAGAAGGCACCTGGTCAGATGCACTGATCCCATCATGCTGAAAACAGGCAGGTAGTCTCTGCTCAACGGTTGTGTGAGCAGAGTGAAAGTACACGGTGTAATATCTTCCTTGTGCAATCTCCTTTATAGGTCTTTTGCAGACATTTAATTTGCCTTTTTTCTTCCTGGAAGGCAAATAACAAAACAGGTAGAGTTGGCCTTAGTGAAAACACCAGCCTTGCTCCTCTTCAACTGGAGTGAGAAGAGTTGGTCAAATATTTATCTTAAAAGAAAAATTAAAAAACCCCCAAACAAACTATAAACCAACCAAAACCTCAACTGTTATGCTATGTTTTAGTTGATGGTTATTAATTAATACATATGGTAGTGTGTTTTTCAAAGACTGTATTTTTTTAGCTCAGGCTAGTTAACATAATGTAGGATGTGTGGAATTATGGGATGCATTCAGCTATATACCAGAAGACTGGTATGTATTTTCCTGTTGGGCTACATGCTCCTCATATAAACTGACACATGAAAAGAAAAGCTGTAGAGAGACGAGATCAAAGCGAGAATCCCTCAAAAGGAAGGAGATGATACTGCATCAGTCACAAAGGAAATATTGAGCTGGATCAGGGATCAGCTGGGAAATTGCACCTAGTGAGACCTACCCAGAGGAAGCTCCCTTAGAGCCTGAGCAGTCCTAAAGGAAGGAGATGAACTGGGTTTAAGAGTATTTCAACAAAGGGTAAGTTTGTCCTTCTAGCTCTCTGCATCCTTCTGGAATCCTTCTGGAGGGGATTCTTCATGAGAAAATACCAAGTTTTATGACTTTAAAAAACCCCAGCCTGTTATACTTGCGTATATTCAGTGGTATCCAATTTGTGATGTACTTGATCTCCTTTCCAGTGGCCATGTAGCTGCTGGTGTATTTTTAACTTCCAGTTTTTACAGCCATTGGACAACTCCTTTCCTTTACTCTGCCTTCTTTAGAGTCCAGTGATCTATAAACCAACAGACGTGGCTTCACATCATAGAGGGGCTTTTTTTGTCTCATTGCTTCTGCTCCTTCTTCTCCATCACCCTTTTTTCTGTGATGTGCCTTTTATTCTTGCACATCTCTGTCAACCGTGAGTGAATCCAATGACGTCAACATGACAGAGAGGGCTTATAAAGAGTGAAAATAAGGAGATCTTCAATGATTGCACCTGGAGCAAATCACACCTCATGCCACCTACGATGTTCTTTTGTTTTCACAAACTGAAAGGCAAGAACAAGCTCAAAAACCACGTGAGCATCAGTTTGTCATGCAGTCAAGTTAAATGGGGGATAGTGGGGAAAAGGATCTTCTCATACAGCCAGATCTTTTGGAGTTGACTGATAAACATAGGTCTGTACCAGGTCTGTGTTGTTTAGAGCAGATAGGAATTACTGGCACCAGGATTTCAGCATGGTTGTTCAGTCTAAGGTATGGAGACAGTATAGTGGTGGCTGTTTATATTTCCTGCTATAATACATGAAAGATATCACTTATTTTTCCACAGAAAGCTAATGGTACAACATTTTTTTTTTTGTTGTAATACTTTTTAACATCTTCCAGTGGTAAAATTCCAATGCAAGTCAGGGTTTGTTTTTGTTTTTTTCCTTGTTATTAAGTACATTAGTTGTACCACTCAATAAAGAGAAGGCATGGCATGGAGAGGTGTCATGTTAAAATTAAAACTTCAGAAATGTTGAATATCTAAGTCACTTTAAGTTTCTGTGGTCTCTTTTCTTCAGTATAATTAAAAACCACACACTGATATATACATTGTACATGTGAAATCATTTTACTTGCTTATTATATAGCCATGAACAAGGTGGGCACAGGACATATGGTTAGTAGCACATTCAACATCACGGTGCTCCAAAACCTCTAGTGGTAAGACACGATAGAGGAAGAGGAGGATTGTATGTTCAGTTGAAATTAAGGGTGGGATCAGCCCACAACTGACTATAACCAGAGCACTGAAGCTTTCTTCTGTGAATTCTGGGGTAGCAGTGGCTGCACCACCATGTTCTGCAGGTGCTGTTGGTAGAGGAAACCTACTTCTCTCTGACTTCCCCTCTAGAAGAAGGACACTTGAAACAACACTTCAGGATCTCAGCCGAGACTTACTGTCCTTTGTCAAATCAGAAAAGTTTCCTCTTGAGAACGGTTGATCATCCTTAGCTCGTCTTGGCTGAAATGTGATCTAAGAACACTTGGTACCTTGTATTAATTGGCTCTACATGTGAAAAAGGCATTAAAGTGAAATTCTTCTAATGAAGTGATGAAGTGACATTAAACATTCAGTATTCCAGCACTTGGTTGCAGATTGTTTGGGAAGTCATTACATGAAGTGCTGCTCAGCGCGTGTGTCCTGGCCACGGACAGGGAGGGTCACTGATGGTGTGGTTGGAGCTGCCGTCCTGGGAGAGGCGGGCAGTTGCCGTTCAGGTGTATCTTACTGAGTCCAAGGCAGAAAAACTGGATGAGGCAGTTCTCACTTTGCTTGTTTTTCCCTTTCCTCTGTTTGCAGAATTCTTGGCTTGGGCAGCTTCATGAGCTGGACAAACAGGGAAGGGTCTGAGCTAAATTCAGCTTGTCTTAATACATCCGTGTCTCTTAATTTTCTGATTGTCCTGCATATTTTCTTTTTTTTTTCCTTTAGAGAGGGAATAACACTTGGAAAACTTCAGCAGGTTCTAAAGGAAAGATAATTTAGTGGAATGTTTTGCCGCTGAAGGCTCAGTGCTGAAGAAGTTGCTACCAGCCATGGCAAGGTGATGCTAAGGAGCAGTCTCAGCGCAGCAATCTTTAACGATTTAAGCAGTAAATGATGGTCGAGTGTCTGCAGCCTCCAGCAGAACGTGTCCCTCCCCATCCAGGAGAGGCCCAGAGCTCGCTTTTAGACGGTGGTTTGATGGCCTGTTGGTGTGATCCCCAAGTCCCTGCTCGTTTGCCTCTGGTGCCGCGGTGTTTCTCCTGCCAAGTTTCCCCTGCTCTGTTTAAGTAAGATTTATCACTCTGATAAAGTAGTTGTACAAGTGCTTCTGCGGGAAGGAGAAAATCTGACTTCACGTAGCCTCGACTTTCCCTTTTTATCCCATTTTGATGCAATCAGCTCCTCATAAACCGCTCCCCTCAGCGAATGCAAATTTCATTAAAGCCCTCTTGGTTCCTTGCCCACTTCTCCACCATGAATCCAATCGCTGTTATTATTTCTGCCTGTGTCACTTTTATTTTCTCCTACCTTCTCCCCCTCGGTTTTATGTAAATAATGTTTGGATAATGGAGTGAAATGGTTTCCATGGTGCTGAACAAATACAGGTCACAGTGTGTGGGACTGCTCTGCACCTGAACATAAAGGTGAACATGTATATAATTTTTAATTATTCGGTTTCTTACAACTAAGAACTAAGTTTTGTGTGTCTTACAGCATCATTTTGCTGATGAGAAAAATTAGTTCATTAAGAATTCTGCAAAAATAATTTTGCCTTTCAAATGGTAATTTTTTCACTGTATTCATACTTTTTTTTTTTTTTTAATGACACTATCATGCATTACACCATCTGATTAAAAAATCTGCCGGAATAATATTTGCACTGAACATCTGTCATTGGCAGCTGTAAATATGTTCTGTATTTATCTACAAGAAATCAAGTTAAGAGCCCCTTGCAGTCAGCAGAACTTTCAGTGGAGGGTCAGAGTGTCTCAATACCTGGCACCCATGCGGTTTCTTTGGGTGTAGATGTCCTGAAACAGGTTAAACAGATGGATTGTTAATTTTGAAACTGAGCTGAAATCCTAAGGACTATTTTAAAAATGCTCTAGAACAGTTGCTGTTTGGTGAAAAGTCGCAAACCCAAGTTTTGCAGGACAGTGAAGGTTGGATGGCAGCAGCTTAGTGCCCTCCTCCTCCTCCTGGGAGGAAGGCTGGGGAGCATGGTGGGCAGGAACCTGTGGCAGCAGCCGGGCGCTGGTGGCCTTTGCTGCTGTTGCCACGTGGGGACAGAGAGCAGAGGGACATCCTGGGGGTGACTGTCCTACCTGAGCTTGGCTGTGCTGGATCTGAGTGACAGCCTGGGCGGAGGCCACAGGATGGGTGTTGGGGAACAAGGAATGGCTGTTAATGTCCTTCTGTCCCGTTCCATGTTCTCACTCCAAGAAGGACATGGAGGTGCTGGAGCATGTCCAGAGAAGGGAACGGAGCTAGGGAAGGGTCTGGAGCACAAGTGTGCTGAGTTCCCTTGTGGCTGAGGGAACTGGGGGTGTTGAGCCTGGAGAAAAGGAGGCTG
>NW_010339079.1:21036-23648 GCF_000700745.2 Antrostomus carolinensis
CCAGGGCAGTGGTGGAGTCCCCATCCCTGGAGGGATTGAAGAGTCGTGTAGACATAGTTCTGAGGGACATGGGTTAGTCATAGGGGACTTGTCAGTGTTGGGTTCATGGTTGGACTCGAGGAGCTTAAAGGGCTTTTCCAATCGAGGTGATCCTGTGAGCACCTCTGTCTATAGGTTTCATTCGGCTTTCTTACCCTCTGCAAACAAGGAAAGAGGATTTCATTCATCCTCAAAGACAGAGGATGATAAAATGGATTTTATGATTTTATCTTATTGTCTGAGTTGCCGTCTAAATATAATTTCCATTGTCTAACCTTGTGTAGGTCCTGCCTTTCCCTGTAAACCCTGCAGAGAAGCTGAGTTGGGTGGGTTCAGAGCTGCTTTCTCAAGAGCCCAACTCGCCGCAGCTGTGACTTACAGACTGCTGGGAGCCAGGTGGGCAGGCAGCAGGCACCATCCCATTTCTGGACATAAATCAGTATATTCATCAAAGAACACAGTAATGCAGCATCACATTGAACAAGACAAGCAGTGATGATGAATCCGAGAAGGAAAGTTTAAGAACTTGTCTTTTAAGATTCAGTAGCAGTTGCTTTGCTGTTTATAAACCTTGCCCTTCTTAGGAAAATTTAGGCTGAATCTCAGAGCAAAAGAGGAAGTGACCTTAAATAATGAAATCTGCAGCAAATGCATAGTGAAAGTACATTCTGAACTCTCCATTATGTGAAAGCTTGCAGAAATGAAGCTGTGCCTCGCTCTCTGAAACCCAACATGGGCTGTATTGTCAGGGAAAAATAATCCAGACTGCAGGCTCTGTAATTGAAAATTCCCTGCCAAAAGTTTTAAAGGCATTTACACCTGGAGTGAGTCCCCCCGGCTGGGGACACAAGCCTTTCTGAATTTGTAGCATGGCTATCAGTGGCTAGGAACAACACTGTGTGACTTAAATGGCTAATCAGACAGAAACATTAATGCTTAAGCCAACAGGCTCGAGAATAGTCCGTGGGCAATCTTTAGTTCTCCTCGATATTGTAAATGAGTTGTTGAATAAATCAGAGTAACTTAGAAATGAACGTAATAAATTAGTCTCAACAGAAGTTTGTGTAGGGATAATTCATAAGCAGAAAAGGGTGGCACGTTTGTCAAGAGGATTTTCCCCGCAAATAATTCATCTGTTACTCTAATCATCATCTTGAATCGGTCCTGGTGGTGGATGAGGAATTAGTACGGTCTCTACCATAGTGATATAAAGATATATTGTCCTCAGCTGGAGGCGTTAAATGATCCCACTGCCACCTTCTGCAGCAGGTTGGGAGTGAGTGACCTCCTGGGACAGCCCATTGTGGTACCCCAGTCTGAAGGTGACAACAGGATGAGTGACTACTGCAAGGACCTTGTCTGAAAGGGTCACGTGCTGGTGTGCTAAACCCAGGATCAAGACATGCCCAGAGCAATGCCAAGCCCTGGGTGTCCTTCCTCCTGCGTTCCCTGCCTGGCAGTTGTCTCCAGCGGAGCAGTAAGTGCCCTACGTGAGGGATGCTTTCACCCTACTGTCCCCTGGACCCTTGGCAAGTCCCTTTCTTGTCCCCAAAAAGGCAGCAGGGTGAGGTTTGAGAGAGGACCTGTAGCTAAGCAGGAAGTAGAGATGGAGGTGAAAGATTTGCTTCTGCCTCTGACTCCCACCAGCGTGGTGCTCCCAAAGCTGTTGGAGCTGTGAAGTCATCTGTAGGGTTAATTCAGTTTTCCCCTCGCCATCCTGAAGGACGGTGCTTGTGGTTGCTCCTGTGCTGTCACGATGGATACTCCAGAGCGTGGGCAGCAAATGGGTAAATTCCAACCAAGCCCTTTCACCTCATCCTGCTTTGCAGAGCAGCAGAGTTCTCTGAGGGCAGCGTTGCTTTGTTTAATGGATGTCCAACTTCTAGATGTCCCAGCCTCTGCCTGCATTTTCTTCAGGGTTTATTATGCAGCAGCCCAGACTCTGGACAGTAGAGGTTTGCCTTAGAGATGTTATGAGCAAAAGACGCATTAGTGACCCTGCTGTGCCTTGGGACCAGATGGAAGCACAGCCACAGCGCTGTGATGGTCAAAGGGGAGGATGGTCTATGGTCCCCACTCTGCATGAACACTGTCTGCTGGGATCAGGGGTGGCAGGGACGTGCTGGTCCCACCATGTACAGGCTGGGTCAGACAATGGTGTTGAATGGGCATCTTCCAGAGCACAGCAACTGTGAGTGAGTTTTGGGCAAGGCCACCAAGACAAGCCCCTGGCTTCAGTGGTGTCCTGGTTTCACTAAGATAGAGTTAGTTTTCTTCTCAGTAGCCAGAAGAGCTGTGTTTTGGTTTCAGTGTGGGATTTGGGATGAGAAGAATGTTGGTGCTGATGTCATTAGTCGCTGCTGGAGCCCAAGGCCATCGTGTTTGGCTGGTTCACAAAGTGCAAAGGGCTGGGAGGGGGGAAGCACAGTAATTAGCAAACCCCCAATTGGCATTTGGCTCTGCCAATGAGATATTCCATCTCCTGTCCCCCATGGGCAGGACATTGCCCAGGGCTGAGCGGGAAGCTGGGGATTCTCTCGGGGATCACTCGGGCTCTGGCTCTCCCGGGATTG
>NW_010339079.1:23707-50494 GCF_000700745.2 Antrostomus carolinensis
CCGGGATCGCTGGCTGGGACAGGCTGGGCATCGGTCGGCGGGGGGTGAGCAACTGCCCCGGGCATCACTTAGTTGTATATTGTTATCATTATTATTTTATTTCAATTAGTAAATTGTTTTTATCTTATCCCATGAGTTTTCTCACTTTTCCCCTTCCAATTCTTTCCCCTATTCACTGGGTGGAGGGAGAGCGAGAGAGTGACTGGATTTGGCTGCAGCCAAAGGAGTGAAACCAGCACAACTGGCCTCCCAGGTTGGACAGTTCTTCTCTTTCATGGTGTTCAGTTTTACAAGAGCTCCGTGTGGCTCTCTGGAAAAGAAAGCAGAGGAAACTGGTGGGTTTGGTGAAAACAATGACATCGTGTGCATCTTCACCTGTTAAAAGTGACAGCTGTGAAGAATTCCTGTGACATAGGACAGGTTTTCTTCTTCATTATACCCTGACTGTGGGACAAGAGTTAAGGAGGAGAAATTGTTTCTTGGATGTATAATACAAAATTTTCCCCAAGTTGACTTTAATTTAGATCCTATGGATTCTGTCTGTCTCCAAAGCTGGTTCTTCCACACCAAAGCAAGTTGTGTGCAATTAGCAGCCCTTTGGCTACAGCACTGAGGGTGTCAGCCTAAGGGAAATAATCTGCCTGTGTGTATAGTCTCTGATACCTCCTCGGGATATTTTAGAGGGCCAACGTACTGTATCAGTTCTGTTTTAACACGATGTTTCCAATAATGCTGTAGTTCAGCAGTTTCAAAAAACCCAAACAAACATAGACTTCATCTAGGTTGGTAAGTCAGACCTACCATCACCATCTTTATTATTTAAAGGAACAACTCCTCTTCCATTGTAGCACACAACCCTTGTTTCTTAGAAATAATATTTGAATTATAAAATTAAGATAGCTGTCTTTTCTCCTGCTGCATCATGTTGTGGATTAAGGACACCAGACTTATAACAACAGTTTTTAACAGATATTAGTAAATACAATTTTCCCTGAAGTTTTGACATGGAAAAGTTTGTGAGGAGAATTATGGCACTTATCAGCAATAGGTTACGCTCTAAATTTAGTTACTGATGTTGTAGGAAACTATGGAAGTAGTTTTGGTTTAGATTGAGGCTGAATCAAAGAAACCCACCCTTCTCAGGAATTAATGGATGCTTTCATCTGGCCTGGCAGAGCTACTTTATCATTCATATGACTAAACAGACAATCAATTTAACAGCAACGTATGGGAATGGAGGGAATGAACAAATAAGCTATGAATGATGAGAAGAGAAAAATCAAGCCCCCCTCCCGTATTCCCTTTTAATGGCTAATACCAACAGGGACAAGACCAGTAAAAAGAGGTTAATGAATTGCAAAGATCCTTTAGAAAGTGATTGACTGGTATTGAAGCTCAGTCAAATCAGTCATAAATATTTACTTTTATTAGCAACAGTGGGTTGCCTGTTATTTTCAATTGATTTTTAAAGCTGTCAAAAATCTACCGCTGTGACTATTATCAAGTGTTTTATTTCATCAATATTTTCCAGCTACAAAGAGCTGGATGAAACACTGTCCTGCAACTATTTCCTCTCCGTTTGGTGAGTATTGCTCACCACTGATTAAAAGAAGGAAGTTAAAATCAGCTGCAGTGCACCATGCAGGCTCATCACCCCCCTCGCTTCCCTGCAGCCTTCAGTCCCTCCTATTTAATGTCGCGTCCTCTCGGGGTTTGTTGTGCAGAGACAATCTCCATCAGAGATTCCCAACCCTGTCGTTCTGCTGGTTATTTTACCATTTTGGATGGGGCTGGGGTAGGTGCCTGTTAGATGCTTTATTTCTCGGGAGCTCCAGGAATGAGACCGGCCGTGGGGAGCTCCAGGCTCCGATTCACCGGCGCGGAATATCGCGCTCTGCTGCCATAACCCAGGGAGAGGAGTTGCCAAAGGACAGGCTGAGGAAGGGAAATATTTTCAAGGTGGTGTTTGCTACATGAAAGCCTAATAATATAATTCAAAGGGAAATAACAAAAGGAATTTCCTAGAGATAACAACAAAGAGTTAACATTTCCCAGGGCAGACAAGTTTCCAATTCAATTAGTTTTAATGAACCTTCTGCTCACTGGTTACTGAACTAGAAAGAACAGCAATAAATGCCCAGAGGAAAGAGAGAGAGGATATTAAAGGAGGGTTAGTGTATAGTATATAAATTTCCAAGTTGACTAGAAGAGTAGCCTTGATACAGTTTTAGGAACCAAAACTGCAATATCAGATCTGCTGTCCCTTTTCAGGGAGCAGTTGTCACACACACACACCGGATAAACCCTCATACCCCTTGATTCTGCCAAACTACCGACCCTCTATTGTCTCTGGAAATGCTGTAAAAAAATTACAAACTGTATTTTTAGTTATTTTTTAAATCAACTGAATAGTTTGTTTTTTTTTTTTTTTTTAAATGAGTTGCAGTATTAGTATTTAATAAGTCAAGCATAGAGAAAAAACATGAGTTAATAAGAAAATGAAAAAGCAAATATAAATTCTGCAGTGAGAACTCTACATTGAATGTCTTTTTAATATAAAATGCACATTAATTAAAAAAAACCCCAATCCTTTAAAGGTATTATTCAACCTCTTATTCACAACATTTCCATATGTGTTTGCTTTAAGTTTAAATATTAATTTTATATAAAGTTTGGTCACTGAAATGATGGTACAGAATTTCCCTCTTGTATTTCCAGAGTCCAACAGTATGTGTCAGATTTTGGTTGACATAAAACCACACAGTTGCATGTATTTACACATCCATGCTAACTAAATATTTGACAGAAATAATAGATTTTAATATGTGCTGCATATTGTATTATTGTTTCAAACAGCATTTTCTGTTATATGAGGCTTTTTTTTTTTCTCTCTCCCATTCACTGAATTTCTGTGGGATTAGCTCTATGCACTTAAAATATTTCATAGCCTGCTTTCTTCTAATAGCAATGTTAAATACTTGAAAAAAACCAAAAAGATGGCCTTCTAAGCATATAGTTTGTCATTCATTTGTAATCTAATATGAATTTATAAAGAACAAAAATCAGTTTTTTCCTTTTGCATATTGGTGCAAATCAACAGCAAGATTCTGCTTGCTGTATTTTAATAACGATATTTATTTAGTCGCGATGCTGTTCAAGCAAGCAGATTTTCAATTATATATAGTCCTACTTATCTGTACATTTCCATTCCCTGCTCTTCCTTCAAGCTGAGCTCGACTCCTTTAAACTCCGAGGTCCTCAGCGCAGCCCCGTGACTGGACAGGTCCATGATGTGACTGAGAACCATTGTCACAGCTGCTGTCAGTGGGGAAAACACTCACCCTAAAATAAAGCTTTGCCATTATCTAGGTTTAAGAAAAGAGATCTCACCTCCTTTGGTTACGGTTTCGTTAGCAATAGCAGCATCAAGAGAACAAAAGCTTTTAGGCAGTTTTTCTATTTTAATTTTCTAGCTTTAACAAGTTTTTTCTTTTTTTTCCTTTTTTTTTTTAAAAAAAAAAATAATCCAGTAACTAACTGCAAATAGACAAGTTGTTCTTTCTTTGTTAAAGTACTAAAACAGTCATAATTTTATTTTCTGTGCCATTGTTTTAGTGCTGTGTAGCCAGAGGTTAGAGTATCTACCTGGTGAAGCACAGCAGATGACAGACTTTCACCAACTGGATTTTCTGAAGTGCAAGGCACTAACCTCATCTTTTAATTTTTCATTTTCTAGTCTTTTAATGTCATAGTAAATTATTACAATAATTTTACAGCCTGTTTGCAAACGAAGAGGCAAGGCCACGTTCTTCAGAACTGTGCCTGTGGTGTCTATGGAAGGGGTTTGGGGACAGGACGGGGAGTGGAGGAGCCCAGCGTGTGAGTGACAAAGACGGGGAACGTGAGGCCTGAAATTAGCCAGTGGGTCTTTCATTGATGCCCTATAGATTTTCTTGTGATTCACTGAATTTTGTCCCTGTTTGCACTGGGGATATTTGTTCTTTGAGGTGACATGTTCAGTGATGAGTCACATATTCATTTTTCATAGCAGGAACCACACCAGTGGTACACCGTGACTTCCAGAGCTCATGTTTAGCATGAAGCAAGCTGACAACTTCCCTTTCAGTTTGTTAAATCCCAATAAATCACGGCAGAGAATTATGGGAAAGTGAAGGAGAACAATGGAGAAGATAAAATAACTCTGCCTTCCAGTTTCTTAAATAGCAACTAAAACTCTAGAACTTGCCTCTAAGATATTACAAGAACTTTGTCAAGTAGCACATGAGAAAATAGAGCCCACAGCCATATAGTAAGCAAAAAAATTCTGTTTGAGTATTGACATGACAGTTTTTGAAAGTTCAAGCAGAAAACCAATTATAATGAGCACTGAAAAGCCCGAAGCCCTGCTGTTCAATAAATAAAAAAGTACAACAAACTATTTTCCAAAAAGGTTCTAGAGAGTTTCTTCTTGTCCCACTACTTACAATATGATTACATAAATAGTCTCTATTTGCTGTTGAATTGCCAGGCAGCTGTATTAAAGTACAAATCAAATCAAGTCAGGATTAGAAAGTAAAAGAGCATGGTTTAAAGTAATCTATCCCCCAGGAACTGCGCTCAGATTCATCAAACAGAGCTTAAAGTACAGTATATCTTATACCCTTGTGTTTCCCTGCTGCACTGCTGCAAAACCAGTTATTATTTTTGATATCCAGAGAATGTTGCTCGTAGCTTTAGGAGGCTCACTTGCTTATTTAAAGTACTATAAACCTCCTCTGTCACTTATTATTATTTCTCTTGGTTGAGATTCATGAGAAGGACATAAGTGTGGAAGACAAGAAGCTCCTTTATTGATCAGATCACATTTGCCTCCCCTGAATTACTCTCAATGCACGCCATGGATGGAGGAATGATATGTTTCCTTCCAGGCTTCTGGTGATCTGCAGGTGCAATATGTTTAAAAGCTCAGGTCCTGTGCGTTGTTCTGCCTCATCAGATCGTAGCCGGTGCGTGGAGGAACCAGGTCAACGTAGGCACAAGCACTAACTTAGCAGGTAAACTATCCTGTTGACCTGATAAAATGTATTTCTGTGGGTTTAGAAGCATAATGGGCCCTCAAAATGAGTGTGAACTAACTGGTAACCGTGCCTCTGTAACGCTGGTTTGTATTCCTGTTTTGAGACCAGGGGAGTGTAAAATACCCTTTGTGTGAAGGAGGATGAGACACCGGCTGGTTTCCCAGAGGCAGGGCAGAGACTTGTGCTATTTTTGTGTCATTATTTGTTAAGACTGGGACTCTTTCAGATCTGGGACTCTGACAGACCTACAGAGCAGATCCAAATTCTCATTGCTCCTTACTGCAAAAAGGCAACATGGGAAAAGTAAAAATTCATAAGTATGATTTTGAATTAAAAAATAGTGTGTTTTCCTACTTAGCAGCTGGTTAGTAGTGGATACTTTCTGTATTCCTTTTCTAGGGACACAACAGGCACCCGTAGGCACCCGCTGTCTTTCTGGAAGTAGCTATGGGAATTGCTAAGGTGGATTGCTAAGGTGGAAGGCTCTCTCTGGCGGGGTGCAGTCGCAGCACGCTGCTGCGCTCGGTGTCCTTCCAGGGCTTGTCTTGTTGATCGACACAGACTGTTGGACTGAGCAAGGAGGAGGAGTTTGGAAATTGGAGATCTGATGCTACCTGACAGTGATTTCCTGCATGACCTGTCTTATCAAAGTGAGTGTCTTGCTGGCTGCCTCCCTCACTGCAGAATGGGATTGGGGCTGGGACAGGGGATAGCTTTGGGAACGCTCGCACGGCGCTTGGGATGCAACACGTTCAGTAGGTGCAACGGGTTGGTAGCACCACGTGTGTGTGATCTTTCTTTTTTGAATGCCCTGAAATCAGAGTAAAATCTGTAACTGAACGATGGTGATAAACCCCAAAGCATCACACCCCAGTGTGATCCCCATCCAGCTTCGCAGGGGAAGCGCCACGTTCCCATCTGTGTCCCAAATGTCCCTCTGCTCCCAGGTGTCTGCGCTGGTGCTTCATCATTTGGGACCTCCAGCTCTGTGGTGATGTTGTAAACTGAAAAAAAGGAAAAATGTATTCGCTGAAAGGGTTCTCAGGCACTGGAATGGGCTGCCTGAGGAGGTGGTGGAGTCCCCATCCTTGGAGGGATTTAAAAGATGGGTAGATGAGGTGCTCAGAGATCTGGTTTAGTGGTGGGCAGGTATGGTTGGGCTCAATGATCTCAAAGGTCTTTTCCAACCAATGATTCTATGATTGTTGTCACTCTGCTGAGGAAGGTCACCCCAAATTAGACACAGGGCAGTGCCTTGGCAGTATGGGTGGCTTCATTAATAAGGTTAAACTAGAGACAATCTGAAAATCAAATTTATGGGTAATTTTTTGGCTGTTGTGCCCTAGGCTGGAGGCGAGGGTGCACTTATTGCAGCACTTCCCTGAAGTTTCTTACTGGGGAGTAACTCCCTCCTGTTATTTCTTTGGTTTCCCAGTGAGCAGAGCAAGAACGGGCCATTCTCCTCCTTTTGCCTTCTCCATGATTCCCACAAGCTGCACATCTTTATCCCTGTTATTTTATGAGCTGGCGGGGGACAGCACGGCATATACGTGATTATACAAATGTTAGTGGTTGAAATGTTCCTTCTTCCCCATTCCCTCTCCGCTGCTCAAATTGGTCTGAACAATTTTTGGGCAATCTTTTAATGAAGTATTGATTTTTATCAAGCACATCAAACTAAAGGTAAATGTACCATTGTGTCATGTTTAAAAAACAAAACAAAGCAAAACAAAAAAAACCCCAAGCCCCGGTATATTACAGATAAACTAAGATAAATGACTTAAGTGCTCAGTTTGTGGAGTAAATTGAAACCATACATCACGGGCTTTCATTATTTTATATTATAAATACTGTAAAGAGTAGGAAAGATGATTGAACAGTAACACAAAATTAGTACTAATTGTCGTGACTCCGTTGATGAGGAAATGTGCTTTTAATATAAATAATGCGGAGTAATCATTATCCCCAAAGTTAATTTTTTATAGCTGGTGATTGCAGGGTGGTAATCAGAAGACTATGACATCCATTAAATTGCCCTTCCTCGATCCTGCATGAAGAAATGAAGGGATCTGTGTTAATTTTAAAGCTCCCTTTGATTGGGTGAACCTGTCTCCGTTCTGCGTGACACTCTTGCCACAGGTCATCGCCTGGTGCAGTGTACCATGAAACAAACAAATAGAAAAAGGCACCTTCTGGCACTTTAAGTTTCCCTGCCATCTGACTGCAGCCCTGGTGGGTTGAAATGATGAAAAGCACAGCCTTGGAAAAATCTTCCTATGGTTAGATTGGGAAAAATGAGTATGATTATCACATGTGCTGGGAAGGGCAGGATAGACAGCTGAAGTCATCTCAAAACTCCAGAGAGAAGAAGAAGACAAGAGGTCACAATTATATTCTGGTATCACACTCCCTTTCACAGAGATCTGATATATTCGGTTTGTTCTTGTATGGTGCTTAGGGAAGTTCTAATTAAGGGAAGAAAGAATTTTGACACATGTGAAGCAGAGATCAATATTTAGCACTATAATCAGCAATTCCTGATGGTTTGACAATGTCACTATCCGCACTGTAACTATCCATTATTCTCGGAGAAGGGAGCCAGGCGGAGGCTAACAGGCTTACTGCAAGCTCTCATGAATCACGTAAAGCAGTGCCTCATTCACTTCTATTTGTCTTCCTTTTCATCTTCATTCATCCTGATAAAGCAGGCTGTGCTGCCACCAGCTTGGAAAGCCACCACGCTTCTGCGCCGCTCCGGGGAGGAACGCGGCTGCCCAAAATGTGCGTGGCGTGGAAACACCACCGATCCCTACGGGATGGGTGGAGGTTGGTGCCACCTCCAGATAACGTAGGGTTGGTTGCCCCGTAGGGTTGGTGATCCCTGAGCAACGGCGTGTTCAGGGATTGAACAATCAACAGTTACACAATCAACAATTGATGGGGTAATAGCGAGCGGCAACAAGCACGTTATACAATAGCCAAAGCCCCCGACTCCGGCTCCTCTAACGAGAAATGGAGAGATCAGGCGAGTTATTTTTAGGGTATGATCCTGTACCTGCTGAAATTGATGGAATCCAGCTCTAATGGTGTAGCAGTAAAAGAAAAATGGAGAGGGAGAACCAGCTGAATCTCCAGTTTTTGCTACTTGTACATCGAAGACGATCAATCATGCTGTTTACTGCCTGAACTCGGAGCGTAGCTGGTAAAGCATTAGAGAGAAGGATGACACACAAGCCAAGCCCCCATTTGTTTTTGTTGTGTTCTCTCCTGATCGCAGCTTTAATTGTTTCAGGGTGGAGATCTGCAAGGTGTCTGCAAAGTGCTCACGGGTCTCAACATTTTCCGTGACTTGGTGCAAGCGAAAGGGTGCGTGTGTTTCACGCTGTTCGGGCATCGTTAGCTCTTGTGCTTTAACAACAGGATCCCTCCAATTTGGGAGGAGGAATAATGCAGGTTGTGTCTAAAGGCACCATGAATATTGAACTTCCAAAGCAAAGAATTTGGAAGAAATTGTCTGCTGAAAATTATCTGAACTGTTCAAGTTTACTCACAGATGATGAAGACATTAGCAGATGCCCAACTCAGTTTATGAATCTTTCATAAACAATGATAAATTTGCAATAGAAAATGCCACCAGCTCCAGTTTGGGTGTAATGTTGATCATCGTGGAATGAAAGCACAATTTGTTTGGGTCAGAATATGAGTGATATAGTGTTTTGGATGACAGTGCCTGACACAACTTGATTCAGGCAACAAGCTGACATTTCCACCTAATTTAAACTGAAATTGTTAAAATAGTAAAAATTAAAATGTGAAAATCAGGATGCCTTCACATAATTCCTTGGAAACATCTGCTGGCAAACTTCCAACCACAAGTCAGTGTAACAGGGCTTCAATTTGGCTGCTTTTTCAAATAATTGGTTATTTGTTATGGAATACTATAGTATGCTCTTAACACAGATAAGCGGCCCAATGCTTTAACATAGTTCCTCTTTCTTTTTGAATAAGAAATGAGGATTTCCTATTCAAAGAGCTGAATAATAATATTTTGATTTCCATTGTGAGTCTTTAGCGAGCTGAGAAGTGATTTTGATATTTATCTGTTTATTCTTGCATCTCCACTAGGATTTTGGTAGAGCAGCTAACCCACACAGTTCCAGCTTAAAGAAATAAATACTTTGTGAAATGTAATAGAATAATTTGAGGCCATTTAACATAAAGAACATTATTTCCTACATTTCTCCTAACATTACCAGTCAGGCAGCGTGCATTGTATTACTGCAGGTGGGAGCGAGAGAGACCCGGTGTCCTGCGTTTCACATTGTCATCTGGTTCTCGGTGCTCCCTCCCGGCTGCCGAGGGGCCGGATCGTGGCCGGTGCTGAGCGCATCCCGGCCGCCCCGCGCTGCCGGCGGATCCAGCAGCACCCAGGGGTGCTCAGGACCCCACCGGATGGGGCTCTAAGTGCGATGCTGACACAGGCTCTCATCCTGACTATCCTGAGCGGCGCTAATTAAGGGCTGTCCAACTGTGCTTTTTGTTGAGCCGGTTGCTCTGGTGGGTGACAGGGAACAGGCTGGGATCTGTCTGCAGAATGACATAACAAAGATGGGGAGAAAAAAAAACCCAACCCAGCCCTCTGAGAGGGTGGGCTGGGATGGAAAGACCTGAACTAGGCTTGAATTGCAGATTTTGTTATTATAAATACGTAATCTCGGACTAAATTCTGCTTAATGTTTTTGCTTTCATTACACATTTATTAGAGGTCCAGTGGTTACTCGAAGTGATAATTACAGAGGAGCATAAATTAATAAGCAACTTGGGGAATGATTTTCCCTTTGTTAGAAAGGTTATTGATAAATCTTCCTCCTGTTTTTTTGATATGATGATGGTCAGTGTTGGTGTGCTGCACACTGTGAACTGGGAGATGCTCCCAGATGGGTGGGAGGGAGAAGGACTCGCCCAGGTGCCAGCGAGGGGCTGTAAAAAACCATCACTGAGCACTTTGGTTTGGAGATGAGTTCAGCCCAAAGTTTACTTTCCTATTTGTACCCCTATTTGGGGGTTGGAACTGGATGATCTTGAAGGTCCCTTCCAACCCAAACCATTCTATGATTCTGTGATTTAGGGGCTCCAAGGGTCCCCAAGCCAGAGTCACATCACCCCTTGCAGTGCCCCAGTGCAGGCTGGCAACGTCAGCGTCACCAGGGGACTCTTGGAAAACCAAGAAATGCCCCCAAAGTGTGTCCTGGTGCCTGGCCAGGGTCACTCCCACCCTTGTCATCATCCTCCGGGACAATGTGGCGTGAGTGGCTGCGTAACGAGCCCCGGAGCTGTTTTATGGGGTGCCCTAAGCAGTGACACCTCCCGCCTGCAGCTGTGCCTCATAAATACTGCCTGGCCCACTGCGCTACTGTCCTTTTACCGGGGTATCATCTAATTGTAAACCAAAGATCAAAGGTCTTTAACTCTTTAACCAAATTCCAATGTCTGCCAAATTCAATAGCTGTCATTCCCCTAGAAAAAGACAGTGCAATATGTGCGTTCTGATCTAATTTTATAGAAAAAGACAGAATTTACATACTGTTTATTTAGTTAAGTCTCTAAAATCAATACCTTTGTCTGTAGCTCTTTTATTTAAAATACATCATGACATTGCAAACTGCTATATAAATGAATTTTTCTAAACCACACATGTAGTTAATGCTTTTCTATTGCACATTTTTTTAAAAGTTTGAATCATAGCATTTAATAGATCAACCTAAATTTATTTTAATATTGGATTACTAAAGAATGTTAAGTTTTACATTTCTAAAATTATAAATATTATTTCAAAAGGTCAGTCATTTGCCCAAGACTTATCTGTCCAATGGAGAACATATTTCAAACCATCCAGACACAGAAACTGATCATGTTAAATACTAAGAAAAAATGAAATCTCTTAATTTTTTTTTTTTTTTTTTTTTTTTTTTTTTTTTTTTTTTTTTTTTTTTTTTTTTTCTCTGTAGCAGAGAGAGAGGGAACAGCAGCCTTGGACAAAAGCTTAACGAAAGTACTTCTGGAGGCTGCCAGCAGTGCCTCAGAAAAGGAGAACCCTCTTTTTGTAGGAAAGAAGTGTAATTCATGGTCTTCATTTAAAAGTAAGTTCAAGTGTATTTTGGGGTCTGTAAGCAGATGTAGAAAGAATTTTATCACGGTGATGGTGGCTGGAGCTGGCTCTCATGGCTATGCTGCTCTCAGTGCCTGGGTGAGCTCTAGCTCAGGTGTGCTACAATCATGATGTTGCACAGGATTATTTAGGAAGCTCGTGTATGATTCAGGTATCCTCACTGTGATAAGGAGTCATCAGAGACCTGAGTGCCCGAGTCAATGGCATCAAGAGTTTTCATGTAAGACCAGTGAGAACCAGTACTTCCTTCTGCTGACTTCGTTGGGAATGGTCTTTCTCTTTAGCTGTTGACCAACTGTGTATGTTTTTGGTGCATGAAGATACCCTATTGGCTGTGCCATGAGAAAGGTCTGTCCAAAAAGCCCTGAAGCTCTGTCTGTGTGAGTTGCCTGAACTCGTGGGCATAGAACTCACTTGTTTTGGATTCGTGATGAAGCCACCCTCCCCAAGAGAGGAGAAGGTCATGCATGAGTGCAGTATGCTGAGGGTCCAAATCTAGGAACAAGTTCTTTGGGACTACTGAATTGTCTGTCCCATCAAAATGGAAAATTAAGGTGTTTCTCATCTTGATCTTGGAGACCAATGACTATTGGTAGTGTACCCCAGGGTCATGGCTGTGGCCAATGCTCTTTAACGTCTTCATTGGTGAAGCAGGTGCACTCTCAGTAGGTTTACAGAAACACAAAACCGGGAGAAAACGTCTTTGTAGCACCTCACTTAAGAGAGTTCAAGGTTAGGATGAGCTTCAGAGCCAGGTCTTCTGTACAGTAGCATATAACCTTGCTGAACTGGTCATAAAATTGTCTTCAAAATTATGTAGCTAGTTATTTATCTCATTGTAGTTGTAGAAACTTGTACGTGTGAGGGTTTTTGTATCTTACTTGACTGATATCTTACCCTTTGGTCCTGAAAATGTGAATATTGAGACAACCAGCTACACTGAGATGGCTGGTGGGGCCAGCTGATGATCTCAGTGTCTTTTTCCTCTGCTGATCTCAGTGGACAAGCTGTTGATCCAACTCCAACAGAGGCCCCTGCCTCTGCAGAGCTCCTTGTGTAGACGTGTGCAGGCTCCACATCTGTTTATAAAAACCCTGATGTGTGCCTTTGGACCACCCTGTCACAAGTTTCTCTGAAGTTCAGGGGCACGCTGTTTTCTTTTGTTTTGACTTGTTTTGATCACTTTCACTGGATGATTCAGTTTATTTCCCTGGAGCTATTGGGATCTTAACTGATGAGGTGCTTGTGTTGACTGAATGACTGAACAACGTTGACTGAACGATGCCAATCATTTTCAAATCCTGTTAGAAATGACAAATCCACAGTAGATTCGTATTTGAATCCCTCCTCCCTGCTTTTAACAGATGTATTCAAATTTTACTGGCTTTCCAAGGTGGGTTTTTTTTTAATATATATGGTTCTTTGTACTGAATGGAAGCTTTAAAACCTAGTAACCGTTATTGCAACTGTTTGCTGTAGGCTCATAGTTTGTACTGTAGGCTGCTATTAATCAAAGGGTGATTATTTAGTCGTAGGAGGTAGCAGGACTCCACTCCTGAAAGTAGCTGTTCTTTGTCTCTGATGTCTAACTACTACGTGAAAAATGGCTTCCACAAAATTTCTGCTTTTTTTACATGATAAATCATAGTCCTGACTGGTGTGTACAGCTTAAAAATTAGAGAACTTAATTTTCCTGCATAAGTAAAACCAAAGCAACTTGATAAATAAAATTATTCTATGTGCACTTTGCATAGAATATATAGTTTATGTGACAACAAAATCAAACTAATGCTGAGAAAGGAATTATGGAATAATTTATTGATAGTATTCTTGTATTCTTCATTCTAGGGCTAAGTCTGAAGTTTTCAATTACTTCCGCAACAAAATCAAACTAAAGCTGAGAAAGGAATTATGGAATAATCTATTGATAGTATTCTTGTATTCTTCGTTTTAGGGCTAAGTCTGAAGTTTTCAATTACTTCCAGTTAGAAGTGATTTACATATATTTACTGTCCTCCTTGCCCTCCTCCTCCCCGCCCCAATCATATGAGCTTTTTGGAAGAACTTTATCGTAAAATAAATGAGCTGCAAAGTTGATCATTGACTATGAAACAGCCATCACCGAGTTCCTTTCAGCAGCTCAGTGAAAGCTGATTAGAGTCAACAGTTACAAAACCCACACGCTCTGCACGGCCAGTACCTTTCGAACGTACTTTTCTGTTGCTTATGAAATTGATAGGGAAGATAAGATATCTGCAAGGCTGAATTGCAAATGAAATTCCAGCCCTGCTGCCCAGGCTCTTCCAGGGCTCCAGATAAAGTCTTTGGGTACAGGAGATGAATCATAGAATCATTGAATCGCCTGGTTGGAAAAGACCTTTGAGATCATCAAGTCCAACTGTACCTGTCCACTGCTAAACCAGATCTCTGAGATGAGGTGTGTAGTTTGTGAGCCTGGTTTGCTTGAGCTTGGCTATTTTGAGTGGATTCAAAAGAGACAACAGGTCTTTCTGTGATGGTCCACAGCAAGGGCGCAGGATGGGAGGTGAAGTGACTGTTTGGAGGTTGCAATGTATGCATGGTGACAGGCTTCGGGCACTTCTGTGGGATTAGATTAGCATGCTGAGTAGTGCCACTGAGGGCAAAATGTGTCATTTTGTTTGATAGAATTCATGATATGATGGGGTGTCATTCAGAGTTGCATACAAGCATGATGGTGATCTCGTGAGTCTGCAGGAATTGTACCATCCCAAGCAGCTCTCTCCAGCAGCCTACAGGTCACAGGTGGCTTTTCTGCTCTGCTCCCTTCTGTTGCTGTGGTTGTTGTCAGCCTCTGCGGTGAAGGTGGCAGGTGAGACTGGTGAAGCTGTGAACAAGAGCTGGTTTCTGAGTGAAATTGGTTTCAGAAAGTGAATTTTGGAAGGAATCAAAAAGATGCATTCCATGGTGCTCAGTTCTGTGCAAGATCTAACGTTAGCCATCAGGGGACCCATGCTGTGATCTGGAAAAGGCATGATTTTCCCCCTGGGAAACCATGGTTGTTGTTGGAGTTTGGAGAAAAGATCCATGAATTTAAAAATCCAATGTGGGTGCTGTGGAATTCAGCAATTTAATGTTTCTGTTGGTGATCTGGAAGAAAGTGTAAAATGGTTACTGACAAAGTCTTCAGGTGAGACAAGAGAATTAGTAAATATTGAATAAGAAAGATCTCTGAAACAGAGAAACTTGTTAATTTTTATCTGCCAGTATGAATTTAAGCTACACAGCTGGGAATAAAAATATTGGAGGGCTGAGGGCATGGAGGGAGGTCTCATCCTAGGAATCACCCTCTCTGAGAAAGGCTTGATCAGCACAGTGAGCTACTACAGAGCCGTGTCCAGCTGCGCCACGATGAGATGGGTGTTAATTAATTTCAGTGCTTGGAAAGATTAAAGGAGTGAAAAAGCCCCCGTGATTTTTAGTTCCCATGATTTATGTAGAAAGACCATAGAAGTTCACCCGCCCATCTGAGCAAAGACGTGGTTAAGGAATTATTTGATCAAGACCCAGAGGTCCTTATGAAGGTCAGACTTTCTTAGACTGAAGAGCCTATTAACAGAGGTCATTTTGTAGATGGATGTGTAGGTGTCAGTAACATGTGCTCTACTGGCACGTGTTCCTGGTCACAGTGAGGTGGGTGAGCAGTTGCAGAGCATCCCTCTGCAGGTGGGACCTGCTGGTCCCCTGGAGCTCTCCCGAAGGATGGAGAAGTCCTTCCAGTGCATCACCATCTTGTCTAGGATGTCCCCTGGAAATTTCTTATTCTGAACATGGGGATGTGTCGTGTTCTGGGTGTGGAGGTTATTGCCTGTTCATAGTGGTGGAAGAAAGAATCAGACCTCAAAGGCCACTTTGGCAGTTCCAGTATTTGAGTCCTCACCCTGCTTTTCTGAGAAAGTGGAGTTCTTCTTTGGTGATTGCTCATTGAAAAACGCAAACAAAACCTTTTTATTGATTTGTGTGTATTGGCAGAATTACTGTAATTGCATCAAATGACATAATTGGTGTAAATAGGTATAATGATGTCATTAGCATGTGTGATTGTGACATTTAACAGTGTAATTAAAATATATAATGATATGGTAAAAGTCCTTATTAAAGTATGTGAGAAAAGCTCTGCAGGTGGACAGAGTATGATTTTAACAATTCAATATTGCTGTCATTCTTTCACATTCTTTTCAAAACAACAAAAGCCATTAGGTCACATCAGAACTGATATTTAAAACCAAAGGTCTAATCCTGCAAAGTCTTTCTCCACTGGGTAGTTTCTGATGGCCCCCTCAGTGACTTCAGGGGACCCGTTCTCCTCAGGAAAGTCTGCTCATGCAACTCATGCACGCTTCTGTTGAAGCCTTTTTGTGGAATATTTCTCCAAAAGCATCAGGTTACTTTTCTTTATGAGCAAAGAGGGTTCATAAAGTCATAGAGTAACTTGGATTGGAAGGGACTTCAGGAGGTCTTTGATACCCATCTCCTGCTCGAAGCACCATCAGCTATGAGGTTTCAGCTCCAAGGTATTTCATCTCTAATGATGAATTAGTATATTGGATACCAGGAGACTTTCATTATATTTATCTAAACAAATCTGTAAATGTACAGTAGCCCCATTTTCAGGTAAGAATGGTGTTAAGTGTTGTACAGATCCTTCCTTTGCAGCCTTGGGGTGACAATTGTAGGCTGGTACACAAAGTGGGTGCTTATGTGCCAAAGTTTCAGTCTCAACATCCAAGTCCTACACAGGCAGCCCCTCCCTTGAGGGCAAAATTATTAATTCTTTAATTCTTAAAGAACCATTTGGTGAAGAAGACCCAGTCCCAGACTGGTTTGGGTTGGGAGGGACCTTAAAGATCATCCAGTCCCAACCCCCCTGCCATCAGCAGGGACACCTTCCACTAGACCAGGTTGCTCAAAGCCTCATCCAACCTGGCCGAGAACACTTCCAGGGAGGAGCAGCCACAGCTTCTCTGGGCACATTCCTTGGTTTACTTTTTACTCAATTTATTAAACACTTTTCTTTCTTCAGGAGAAACTGTGAAATTAATGACTATAACTCAGGCCAGGTGTAACTCTTCAGGTGCTGTTAAATCACACACCTCCTGCTGAGTGTGCCCTAAGTGGGCTTCAGCACATCTGCACTACCAGGTCATCAGAGCTCCTTACCTTGTTGAATATTTCTTTGATTTGCCATCCTTCCAAAATAGAGACTTCATCTTATTTTGGAAAATCAATTACTTCATTGAATATTGGGATCATTGAAAAACAGTAGAGAAATTAAGACTTTTGAAATTAGTCCTGTTTTGCCTTTTATCTCGTGAGCTGAACACTTTGTCTTCCTAGAAAAACAAATACATTAAGGAATTAAATGCAAGATTCAGGTTGATTTTTTTTTTAACCTTCTTTCACATGTTGGATTCTGCATCAGGTCTAGGTGGTGTCATGGTCACTGCTGTCACTACCAGATTTCTGTGAAATTCTACTACTAGCACGTAGAATCTCTTTTTTCAGGATCTCTGATATGGATAGACACTTCAGCATAGCTGTACCTGACCTAAGGACATGTACCTGATCTAAGGACATGTTTATTTTAGAGGTCTTGAGGTGGTCACAGTTAATAGATAGATTAAAAATAGATAGATTAAATAGATTAGATTAATAATAGATTAAAATAGTTGCTGCTTTACTGTATTTAAACAATATGGTTCTGACAGTGCTTTGAGAGTAAGTGAGATCTGAGGTACAGCTGAGATTTTTTTTTCTGATGGAATAGGTAGGTGGTTGAAAATACAGTTGTGACATATCTGAAAGAATTTTGGAGTTGGTCAATTGGTTTGACTGAAAAAGTAGACAAGAAAGAATTTTAAAATTTGTCATTTTCTTTCAGAGTTTTCCAAACGGAACTTTTCATTTTCATTTCAAAACTACCTTTTTCTCATTTAACACTGACCAAAATAAATTGAGAATAAGTTCATAATGAATATAATATGAAATACTTTACATGAGTGAAAATGTTTTGACTTGATCTAAAAGGAAAGGACTTTTCTCTATTTTCTGGGAGGAGAAAAAAAGTTAAATTGTCGTTCTTGATCCTCCTCCCTTTTTAAATTGGTCCAGCTCCTAAAATCCAGTTTCACTCAGGTTTAATAGAAGGTGCAACATGAACTTCTCCGGGCTGTAGGAGCAATAACTGAAAGTTAAGAGATTCAGACCAGTTGCTGTTGGTAGATGTGGAGCTTGTGGGTCTCCATCCCCATTCACCACGTGTGTTGGCCAGTGGTGGGAAGCAGGAGGAGCGTGTGCCCAGGACTTGTACTGACCGATCTCGAGTAGAGAAACGTGTCCCTGCCCCATGCAAAAGGTTCCTCTGTTTTGGTTTCAGCTCAGCCATGCACTAAGCCAATATACTCTGCGGATGGTCTGTGCTGATCTGTTTGATCAACAAAAGAGTCTGTTCCATAATGCTATCAAGTTAAATCACTGTGGCCCAAGTTCTGCTGTCCCTCAACCTTATTCCAGCAGCAGTCCCATGCATTGCATCCTCAGCCAGGTTGTGGGCACTGACTATAAAACTGCAGTAGGATCAGTAATGATAATTGTGATTAATATGGTCCAGAATGCTTCCTTCATCGGGAGAGAAATCTGACTGTCTCCAGGAGCAGCTGAGCCTGGGCTGAGGTTGAGTTTAATCCATTGGATTCACTTCACGGCTATTATGTCATCAGATCTGGTGTCTGGTGGTCTCCACATTTCCTTTCACAGAATCACAGAATCACAGAATGTTGGGGATTGGAAGGGACCTCAAAAGACCATCCAGTCCAATCCCCCTGCCAGAGCAGGAACCTAAATGAGATCACACAGGAAGGCGTCCAGGTGGGTTTTGAATGTCTCCAGAGAAGGAGACTCCACACCCTCCCTGGGCAGCCTTTCTTGAAACTCTTCTTAAAACTGGTTGCATGTTGGAACTGTGCAAAATCTCACAGTTTTCATGTTAGTGGAAGACCATAACCCAGTGAAACTGCTGAATGGACCTTCCACCTCTAATTCTGGTCTTACTGGAGTGCCAGGCTTTCAGGAGTTATTGTGATAAATTGTCTCAGTAAACACACTGAAAATGGTCTGTCTGAAGGGGAATTTTCATATTCCAGTGTCAGGTGAAGGTCCTTTCCTCTTATTATATTTTGTGATTGTTTTCTCTTTTTCAGATGTTCATCTGCAGTTTAATTTCTAAGGCTGTTGTTGTTGACGTTGAACAAGTACATGGAATTAGCTGACCTGCCCAACAAATGCCCCCTTTAAAATAGTTTGTAAACAGAAGATGCTTTCTTCTTTTGCTTCATTATTCTGACTTTCACTGGTGGATAATTTCTGGAGTTGTGTGATTTGGTTTCGGAATGTCCATGTTGCACATAAACTGTGGAAAGTATAGAAGAAATACTCTTTTGTAGAACTGCCTTAGTCAACTTGTGTGAGGGGTGGGTTTTAACTTGTGAATCCCTGAGTTCTTCCCTCCTGCTGCTGGGTGTGTTTTGATGTTCTGAGCTGGAAACAGACTCGGAACCAACAGCCAGAAGAGCAAAGGGCTCCTCTGAGTTGGGAAATTTGGATTTTAGTCCCTTTACTCAAACTAATTCTCTGGTCACCTTTCGGGAAAGGTCTTTCCATGACTCAGTTTCCCCAGTGACAGGATAATTACTGCCTTCTGAAAAGCTCTCAGATGTGATTACAAGTTCCAAATGCATTGTTATTTGCAGTATAAATCGCAAATTTTGGATGAGATATTTCACTGACTTTTTCTTTCCGGTGAACAGACACCCTGAAGATTAACTTTTTAGGACTATTCTAGTCAACTAAATTTAAAGGCTGAAATCCCTCAGGAAGTGAATTTAAAGAGGCTGTGAACAATGTTGGGTGAGAAGTTATTTTAAGTTTCAACCTAATATCTATGGACTGATTATTTTCATAACAATTATTTGTAGGCATAGTCACATACGTGGGTAGCTTTATCTATTTATTTCTTTATTTATTAACCTGTTCTGTGCTTTCTGTGACTATAAGTAGAGCCCTGAGGAGCACGCACATTCCCACACTTCGCAGATGTTCCCACAGAGACACTTTTTCATCCGTGCAGAGACAGCTCTGAAATGATCTGCAAAGTCTGGAGTTTGGGAGATGATGACTCTTCAGCATTAAGTGCAGCTCAGATGTTCTGGGGTCAGCTGCCTCTCCACTCACCATTTCTCATCTTCAACACTTTGGCTTCACCCTTAACTTGGGTGGAATTAACTCATCCAAGAGAGGGAAGTTGAAGTTTATTAATATTGGTCAAATGATTTCTCTCTGCCCATAAGTCTCACTAATTATACCTTTCTTTTTAGTATTTTATTCCTGAAGAAAGTTTTCTGGCTGGACCATGGTTTAGAACCCCACCTTTTGCATTCACTTCTAGAGGACTTTTGACAGCATCTGATAGAGCACTTCATGCTTGTTCTTTTCTGAAATAGATTCCTGATGAGCTTCCCTTGCTTTAAAAATAGTCCTTTGTGATTCCGGGATCTTGAACATCTAATTGCAGTCTATTAAACAAGAACTCAGGTTTCAGTCACTTCACATTTAAAATAACAGGTTATTCCATGTCAGATCTGCTGGATTCAGATGCTGACCCAACTCTGTGGTTGCAGTGGGATCAGGATCTGGCCCTTGTTTAACGTGGAAGTGTGTTTGGTGGTCTCCTGTCCACGTACAGCTTCTAGATTTGATAGAGCCACCAACCAACATGGAATCCTTGGAGTGTTGTAACATAGAATTGCATTTGTTGTGAGTCTAAAGCTTCGCTTTGAAGTCTGTTCCTTGTCCAGAACCTGGTCACTCTGGTTGCATTGATGATGAGGGGCTCAAACCATCACTTTTTTCGTGTGCTCCCTCATCCTGATGAATACAGTGAATTCAACCATGGGAATATCTGAGTATTTACTATTCATGAATTATGAGGCAAAGTCCAGCCACAATGTGAATTATATTCTCAACTAATTTAATAATGCAAAACGTTTTTTCTCACCTAATGTGTTAATAATAGCCTGTGTTGACACCACATGGATAATTTCATTCAGAGTGCCTGTTCTGGAAGGAGCTCATGTGAAACCGTCTTACTGTTCTCCGAGAGTAGATATTGTCATCCCATTTTAGTGACACAAGTTCTGTTCAGAAATATGTATTTTTTTCAGTTAAAAATACTGTTTTTTTCTCAGAATGTTTTACTTGCTCTATGATAGCACTAGTAAGAATAACAGAATGAGTAAAAATTACTACCCCAGCAATGAAAGTTCAAATATGTATTGAGTTAATCTTAGAGCCTTAAAGAGCAGACCCAAGAAACTGCATTCAAGCATTTGCTTTCCTACCTCTAGTGTTCACTTTATTTTGTTATACTTCTGGACTGGAGCAGCAGTGTGCAGAACTGTAAGGTGTTTCTTTATATTGGCTCTATTTTATATCCAGAGCCTACTGCTTAAGCTTCTTTAAGCTTGAAGGTAATATTGTGATACATTAAATTAATGCTCTGTGAGATGAGTGGGTATAGAAGATTTCCAGATTTGTTACTTGCTGGATTTTTTTTTTTTTTTCATTAGAAATGCACGTTATTTTTTTAAAAAAAATTAAATTCAGTATAGTTCTGTTTCCATGATGGTCAGTTATGTCCATATATTCCATAAGTTTGTTGGCTTTGAGTGTAGGAGACAATTAACTTTGATACTGCGCTGTATCTGAATCCACTGACTGGAAGTACAACACGAGATTATTTTGGTTTTAAGCAAATAAAATGTTTATGAAAGGATCTGCATTGTCAGATGGTTGATGGTAAGACATAAAGCAAAGTTGCTCCAACCCAGTTGTGTAGGACATGGAGTGACTACGCTGGTGGCTCTTCAGGGTCAGCCGGTGCTGGTGGTTTCCCAGATAGGGCACAGGAGCTTTCCCATAATGCTGTCCTCTTAGTGCTTCCTCATGAATCCACACAGAGTTGAGAGGGGTCCCCTTCAGCACTTTGATGATGATTACAGGGTCTCTCTTGCCCGTGTCATCAGGCACACTTTGTGTGCTGACTCAGCCCACTGTGTCCTCACTGGTTTGGGTGTTGTCACCTCCCTCCCTTGTCAGTCCTAGTTTAAATCTCTCCTTACGGAGTGGGCCAACCTCTTGGCAAAGGTGCTTTTTCACCCCTTGCTCAGCTGGATCTCACCTCTTCCTGGCAGCCCTCAGCCCTCAAAGAGGGTTCTGTGGTCATGACAAGCAAAAACCTGTTGCCCATACCAGCTGTGCAACCAATCGTTGACCCACAGGACCTGTCCATTGGGATATGGAGGGGTTCCTGATTGCCTAAAACATAGGTTTGTAATTGTTTGTAATATTTTGTTTTAAAATACTCAGCTGTGCTTATAAATTCTTCCCTCCCTTCTTTGCTTTAATTCTTGTGAAAGCTTTTTGCTCGCGCTTGAAGGAAGTGATCTCTTGTGCATCTTCATGGAGATGCATCCACGGTACAGATCTTGGGCCACTGCTGTCTGAGAGTGACACCTCTGGTGACTGTTTCTGTGCTGAGGCCAGGTTTCCCTGCTGCTTTGAGTTGCACAGGTGTGGTTGTGTGGTTGTGTTGTACCCACCACCACTGCTCCACCACCTCCAGATAAACAGGAAGCATCAGCTGCTGGATGCTGAGGCTGACTCTTGGTTGTGAACACCACTTGTGAAACGGTTCCTGGTGAACTGTGTTTCCTGTTTCAGTGTTGTTCCTAAAGAAATTCCTTGTGGCCCACAGCAACCGACTGCAAACATGCTGGGATGAGACAGGGCAGTACAGGCACCGTGTGGGCTCAACTCCAGCGTGTGACACAGCGTTGCTGAGCTGCTGCCTCGCGCGGGGCTTCAAACACACAATATTAATTCACTGCCAAACCAAATAACTTTGACAGCAGAGAAGGCTCTCTCCAGACCTGCTCCTCTGACACTGGGAAGACTAAACAGTTTGCAAAGACACCTATCACCCACTGACTTCTCTCCCGTGACAACTGCCTGTTCTGTCGAGATGCTTTTTTAATCCTGCCCCTTCAGTCAACACCTGACACGACTGTCGAGGTCCAGTCACTCATACAGTGGTCACTCATATTTTGCTGATGTGTCTGTCATGGTGTTAAAACAGTCATATGGTGACATACTTTATGGGCACAAACACGTTTCAGAGATGAACAAAAAGGATTGGCCTTTAAAAAGAAGCAAGGGTAGCATTTCCTTGCGGCGCAAAGACATATAATTTGAAATAATAGTACGTACGTCAATAGTGCTTACAGGAAATTGTTGTAAAAGGGGGATTTCAGCACCAGCCTTTAGCTGGGCAGGAGGGCTGCAGTGCTCTCTGCCACGGGCCCCTTCTCCCAGCGCGGCTCTGGAAATCTCCGTCGCGCGGAGCCGGCGCGGTTGTTGCCAAGGCGCTTCCATTAGCAGAGCCGCGGCGGTGCCGGGAGCAGATGTTAATGCTGCCCGGCGTCGGGCTGAATCCTAATTGCATACCTTTTGACTGGTAATATCAAGTAATTTCAAAATGATTGAGTGAATGGTTATTTCAGATTAGGTGTAAAAGCTTACAGTTGTGATTATCTATACGTATCCAGTACTTAACTTACACAGCGCTTTTATCAGGACGGATGCCTGAATATGTATTATCGGTGTAATTTGAAGTGACTCCATTCGTTAAATCACAGATTACCCACTTCTAACTCAAACTATTAAACTAGCCAAACTATGGGAGGTCGTTGTTAAGATAGCGAAGAATTAAAAGTGCAGGATGCTGTAAAGGGGTTTGCTCCTGAGTGTGATCGCTGGACATAAGGCTGTAATTGTTCATTTAACTCAATTAACAAATCCCAAAGCAGCTGGAGAGATTTTTTTTCCTTTAAATGTGAATTCTATATTATTTAAAGATGTTCTCTGTGTATGATTTTAAACTGTTTACTTTAAACCTCTAGAAAGAGAAGCTACAGTTCTCATTGTAATTTTCTCTCTCTTTTTTTTTCCTCCTGGTTCCATTCGTTATTTGTGGGAAGTTAGTATTTCAATTTAAAGAGGGAAATTTTATTACTCTAATTATTGTTTGCTAAATTGCAGAGTTGTTCATAGTTGTTTGAATGGTAACTAAATAGTTCTTGTACCATGTCAAAGCCAAAATAGTTCATAATACTGCATGTAAAAGGTATAATTTAAGATGGTTATAAGGTTGTATCAAGCAAGGCAGTTAATTTAAGAGTTTGCTTAGTTTCCTAATGGCTTTTATTTTCTTAATATATTTATGCTATAATGTCCTCTAAATATATTAAAATGCATTATCAGTTGGTTGGCAAACCTCCCTGAAGATGTTTGTATTCATGAGGCAAGTGTAGGCAGAAGAAACACAGCTTTATTTCACTTACTCCGCTGCTTTGTTCATTAAGCTAATTACTGTATTCTACATTCCTCCTTTTCATCTAGCTTGTTTCTGGAGCTTGATCCTTTCCCAACCCTGAATCGACTGTTACTGAACAGTTGAAGCTGAACAGGAAGGAATTGCAGGTGTCAACTCACAGTTTACAAATATGACGTCTCCTCTGGCATAGCTGGAAATATGAAATATTGATTTATGTGCAGTAAAAGGTCTTATAAAAATGATCACATACACATGAGAGATTAATGCGCTGGAGATCAATAGAAATTTCATTCTTGACGCTAGACTGTCACCTATGGTGAAATGCTAAAATACAGAAATCAATATTATCTATGAAATGTCAAATTTATTATAATTATGAGGATGAAAGCTGGCCAAGTGGCTCCCAAGAGAGAAGGAAGGATAGGTTACTGTGCTGAAGCATCCTTCATGTCCCTTGTTCACTTGCTGCCAATTTGAGAGCAATATTGGTGCAGGGGGTTTTCAGGCATTATGTATCGCTGTGCAGTAACAAATTCCTCCCGGAATATTTAACTCTTGAAGCTGGCAATAATCCAAGCGTCCCCGCAGGCAGAGAGAGGGGTGGTGGGTTTTGGGGGAGCGCCCGGCCTCGTGCGCGTGTGTTTATGTGCGACACGCGGAGAGGTTTCTCCACAGGGATCAGGATCCCATCCCAGCCCGCGGTGTGCTGTGCAGCAAAGCTGAGCTTTGAGGTCATCTTCCCAAAGCTTGACCTGTGCTCACTTCTGTTCCTTGCAGTCGTGTGCTGGGAGGGAGCTTATCTGTTACCAGGCTTTGCATTTTATGTAGCCCCAGAGATTTCCTGTCTTACCTCTGTGCCCAACATCTTCCCCCTGTCCTGGGCACTGGTGAGGCTGCAGCTGGAGTGGTGAGTCCAGTGTTGAGCCCCTGAGTCCAAGAAGGACATGGAGGTGCTGGAGCGTGTCCAGAGAAGGGCAACGGAGCTGGGGAAGGGTCTGGAGCACAAGTGTGCTGAGTTCCCTTGTGGCTGAGGGAACTGGGGGTGTTGAGCCTGGAGAAAAGGCGGCTGAGGGGAGACCTTGTGGCTCTGTGCAAGTCCCTTGGAGGAGGGTGGAGAGAGGTGGGGGTGGGTCTGTTCAACCAAGGCCCAAGGGACAGGCCAAGAGGAAATGGGCTCCAGTTGTGGTCAGGGCAGTTGAGATGGGATGTGAGGAAGAATTTATTTGCTGCAAGGGTTCTGAGGCATTGGAAGGGGTTGCCCAGGGCAGTGGTGGAGTCCCCATCCCTGGAGGGACTGAAGAGTCGTGTAGACATAGTGCTGAGGGACATGGGTTAGTCATAGGGGACTTGTCAGTGTTGGGTTCATGGTTGGACTCGATGATCTTAAAAGGCTTTTCCAGTTGAGGCCATGCTGGGATTCTGTGGCTCTTGCAATATTGCCCTTTGGTCCCTTCCACCCCACAGTCATCCCTTGAAGGGATCTGTACAGGTTTGTGGCAGCCGACCCACCTCGTGTATCATGTTTACAGTCTCCTAAAAACAAAGCTGCAATGTTATGAGCTTGTAAGAAAAGAGTAAGAGATTACAGGTTCTTCACCGTTATTTTCTTTGTTTTAGAGCTCCAAGTGGGACTGTGCTGAGAGAATATTAGCACAGAACACTTGTACATGAGGGTCTGCATCAGCCTGGGACCCCTCCCAGTGTTTTGGGAATGCTATTGAATGTATAATGCCATGGAAAAGCTGCTGAGTTTGAGATTCCTTGCAGCTGAATCATTTCCTTTACATCATTTATTTTGCCTTTTATTTCTGTTACATAAGATATTTGATTTCACTTATCCAGTGTTAACCATGTAAAAAAAAATTCCCTTTCCATTCCTCTTGTGCCCTGTAACATTTGGTGCTTTTGTTCTGCTTTCACACCTAACCAGACCATATAGCCTCCTAAGTGGCTTCATTTCCCTCGAGATTTTTGTGCTCAATGAGGAGACCTTCTGCCTCTCCAATGCCACAAGTAACATCCTCTAACCCTTTTGGAATGGCTGTTGTGTATAATGAGCTTCTCTTCATTTTTATGGCCTTTGCTCCACTTTTCCTATTTCAGTGTTATGCTCTGGATGGGAAGGTGAGAATACTGCACACTCACCACAACATGACCTTGGCTACTGGTGCCGTTATCTTTGAATGAAAAGAATTTCTTTGGCTTATCAATATTTCCTTTTCCTCATCTGTCACTTACTCAGTCCTGATCTTGCCTGCCTTGCTTGTGGCTTTTTGGGGGGCAGCAAACTGGTTTTCTTATATATCATTGAAGGAATATACCCCCTGCTGCAGAAATGGTAATAAATTGGGGTTAGAGCAAGATCTGAATTTGCCTGTACTCTGCTAAGAGGCAAATAGCATTTGAAATGTTGATTTATATATATATGTATTTAATATTCAGAGAAGCAAAACCTACATGAAAGCTGGGGAAGGACTTTTCATAAGGGCAGTTAATGAGAAAACAAGGGGAAATGGGTTTAAGCTGAAAGAGGGGAGGTTTAGATGAGATATTAGGAAGAAGTTCTTCACTGTGAGGGTGGTGAGACACTGGAACAGGTTGCCCAAGGGAGTTGTGGCTGCTCCTCCCTGGAAGTGTTGAAGGCCAGGCTGGATGAGGGTTTGAGCAACCTGGTCTAGTGGAAGGTGTCCCTGCTGCTGGCAGGGGGGGTTGGGACTGGATGAGCTTTATGGTCCCTCCCAACCCAAACCATTCTATGATTCTATGATTCTGTGATCACAGTTGCTTGTCTGGGCAGCACGGTTTGGTACCAACGTTGGTTCAAAGACTTTAAGTTGGCATGGAAATCTTTTTGTCCCATTTTACAGAAGACAAAGTTGATTCACAAGGAGGTTCAAGCCAATGCTTTCAAAAATATTCTGAATTTACATGTCCAGCTTCCGATGGTTTGAGTCCAACTTTCAGTGGTTTCCAAGGACAGTTGTGAAGAATCAGGTTCAGGACCATCAGTACAAGTGCACATGGGCAGAGTGAAGTGCCTCTGCTCCCCTGGC
>NW_010339079.1:50582-52239 GCF_000700745.2 Antrostomus carolinensis
CTCTTCCATCATAACCCTTCTGGGAAAGGATGGTTCAAAAAACACAGATACTTCTCTTCCAAAGGTGTCTGTGTGGCAATTACACGCACGCCCGATTCCTCCGTGAGGAGGATTCAGCTTCTGCTGTTTACCACTGAATGGACTAAACAGGTCATCACGGTGAAGAAAAAAGAAAGAAAAAGAAAAGGAAAAGATTTCTTTATCACCTTTAATTGCTAAATATTTTTTTATTCATCATTCATTTCTTACAACTTTCCTTTTCCAGAACCTTTTCATCTTAATGCATTTCTAGTTAAGGAAAGGTGTGGATGAAGTTCTGTTTGTAATACATACTTTTTTAAAAAAAAAATTTTAACTTGTGAGGAGAGGCAGAGGATGTAAGAAAAAGATTTTATTTTTTTTTTATTTTATTATTACACTGTAGCATTTACACAGTTTTTCTAAATAGAGATTTGAGGAGATTTTTTTCACCTTTTTTTTTTTCCCAGCTTCTTAAGGTTTTCTGTACCTCAAGTAGCCAAAGCAGTTCAAGTTAATACTTAATGCAGCACACTTTAAGAGATAGGCATTTCTTGCAGTCAGGTCTCAATTAAGAGATAAAAGACAAAAAGTGCAAAGCACTTGATAAAGCTCAGCATACAAGGAGCGCATGGAAGTGCTTGAAGCTGTCCATAGCGATAACTGGAGAGTCAGCTGGAATCTTCTTGAAATGAAGTGGGTGCTCTAACTTATCAAATTCCACATATGGGGAAATTATTGGTGCCCACAGGGGTGATTAACACTAACTCAGTGGGTCAGAAACAAGCTGGGATAAAGGTGAAAACTGTATCTGACTATCAACACCAAATACATCCATTTAGAGCAAGATAGCGGTAGTTTTCTCGCCTCTCTATATATCTTCAGTTGTGCAGGTTGTCAGGGTAGTCACAGCAGAAGCTGCACATAGAGAGTGTGCTGGATAATGTGCAAATTGCAGTGCACATTAAAATGTAATCTATTTTAATAAGTCATATTAAGATTACATTTTAGATAATTGTATGTTTATCTTATACAACAAATATTTGCCCTGCTGTATGTGTTCTCTGTCTCTGTCACTCTCTCTCTCTCTCTCTTTAAATAACAAGTACCAGCACCAAAAGAGAAAACAACAGAACATTTAACTGATAGAATGAAACAATCTGGAAGGGGTTGCCCAGGGCAGTGGTGGAGTCCCCATCCCTGGAGGGATTGAAGAGTCATGTAGACACAGTGCTGAGGGACATGGGTTAGTCATAGGGGACTGGTCAGTGTTGGGTTCATGGTTGGACTCCATGAGCTTAAAGGGCTTTTCCAATCCAGGCAATCCTGGGGTTCTGTGAATCAGCTGAAGCTCAGGTGATCAATCCTAGGAGGTGATGTGTTGCCTGAAAGTCACTGCATCTCCACCACCATCCCAGCAGTGGCAAGGAGCCGTGGTTGCCATTCACCCCTCTGGCAAGTCCATGGGTAACAGATGGATCTTGGGGATGGACTGAGCTCACTGAGATCGGTCCAGAATTCAGGGTCCAAAATTATCCTTGGTGTAAACAGATGTAACTAACAGCCATAGTTACAGAGTGGATTCCTCACCTTGAGTTTGGGGGCCTCTGGTGGGTTGACCTTGGCTGAATGCCAGGTG
>NW_010339080.1:0-28239 GCF_000700745.2 Antrostomus carolinensis
ATATTATATATATATATATATATTTGGCAATACTGAAAAGTTTCTAAAATTTTTCACAGGTTTGCTGAAATGTTCCTGTAAAAGCTAAAGTAGAAAAAAATTTTAAACCAACATAACTGTAGCATTTTGAAGGGTAATGTGTTTACTTCTCTACTTAAAACAACTGTGTCTGATAGAGGAGGGGAAAAAAAACCTAATGGAAGGTCCTGTATGGAGGACCAGAAGGTAGATGTCTTCCAGAGAGAGGAGGCAAGCATGACTGTGGAATAATTACTGGAGGTAAATTAGAAATCAAAAAACAGCCTTGTTCACACACTAGGAAAAGATATTATGTAGAAGAAGATCCTAGGGAAGAACGCAACTGGTATGTGAAGAATCCTCTTCAAGGTTGTCTCCTTGAGAGTCTGGTCTGCATATCAAAATGGGGGGTAAGAAGGAGTGGAAATTCTGTCGCCAACCTCTGTAATCACTGGTAACTATGGCACCAAGAAGCTGATATGCTGCGTGTTTGCAACTCGGGGCCAACAATCTGGCACCCTTTATACAAATACCTTCCTTGTGTGAACTTTGAATGAACCTTGAATCATGATAACACCAAAGCACACCGCCAGCTCACAGACCACCCCCCAACTTTATTGAGCATACACCCTAAATTTTTGGTAACTTATACCTTAAAAAGGAAAAGGAAGAGTTTTTCCCAATCATGATAAAAGTATGACTAGAGTCACTCAAGCTTCACCTTGAAGAAAATAGAAAATAATATAAAAGTAGTCCAAAGAAAGGGGGATGTTAGGGAAGATACCATCACAGACAAGTCAGGGAAAATACTATTGCAGACTTCTGGGATCAGCCTATAGGCTGAGCCTCTCTTCCACCCATAGGGATGCCTTTGGGTAAGATTTATACTTCCTTGAGAAGTTCCTCAGAAACTTAGAGATCTCTATGGAATTGCTTTTTTAACTTAGTGCTTTTCAGTAATTTGTAACCTTAAAGCTTGTATATACTTCTGCAGACAGTAGATTATCACCGGTAATCCACACAAATCTGTATTACTCCTGTTGCTTTTATTAAAGTGCCTTATTTGCTTATTGAATTGCTGCACAACTCACTGGGCACCACCTGATAGGCCGTGAGGGTCCATAGATCATGACTAGACAGGAGGTGCAGGGCACTGTCAAGTGAATCTGGAATTAATGCACCTGGATGTGTAGTGTCACATTGAGTAAACTGTGTCTGTCCATAACCAGCCACACCACTCCCCACTGGACACTGCTAAATTCTGCAGGTTTAGTCATGTGAGTCCATAAATCGTGGGTAGATGGGAGTGCAGCGCGCTATCGAGTGTATCTGCTGTTGTCGGACTCATAGTGCTGAACTGGGCAGCACCCAGGATCTAAGCCTCGCTGCCCCCAGCTTCTCCAGTTATCTGAGGGTGAGCTGGAATGCAAGGGGGTTTATTTCCTGCCAAATTGCTTTACCACCCTTTTCACACAACAGACTAACTCTGAGACTACCCCAAAATGACATTTTTGTAGGTTTTTTTTCCATAGTGATATAAATATACAAAACCATCTATCAACTGAGTAGTATGTTCTAAAGTACTGAAAAATATCACAATCAATTTCTTCCAAAACAGCTTCTGCCAAGTGTATCTGCCAAACCTTTTTTAATATCTGTCTGTTTTCTGAGTGAAGTGGAAGTGTATTCTTTTGAAAATTTCTCCTTCAGCCCTAAAAGAAAGAACCATTCAGACAGTAACAGAGCGACCTGCGCACAACAAAACAACACTAAATTAAACCATTTGATAATTTGAAAACATGAGTAACCAAGTATTCCAAGCTTTGTTAAGTTTGAAAAATATTTTTTTTTCAATTTAAATTGCATCTCTGTTCATAATCTCATTTCCCCCCACTGGCACTGTACAACTGATATTTTGCCTGTTGAGGCAAATCCATCTATTTCTGACGCTGCTCATCTTCGCCCTCATTCACCACACTCGCAATGACTCAGTGCTGAGTTGCCCTGAATGTAAACAATGTGTCTGTGATTCTGTGTGTTGATGAATTTCTCTGATATGTTGATGATGTGTTATCTTTCTAGCCACTGTGGCAAGGCATGTGATTTTATATGCTGTGTCTATAATACCAGCCGGTTCCCACAGGAATTGATGACAGCCAGAAAGAGAGAATGTGTTTGCATTAAATCAGAAATGTGCTGAAGTTAAAGTCTGTCTCTTCATGTGACTCTGGCTCTCAGTGCTCTCTTCTTCATTGAGTGTCTTTTTGAAAAAACAATTGTTCTTGCCACACATTGATATGGCAGATGTTACATCATGATACTTAAAAGAAGAGATTCCAGTTCTGCTGGTTTCTAGCATATGACAATTTCCGGAGGTCACAAAAAGCTTTTGGAGTGAAGTTCTTTGCCTTCAAAGCAGCTATCAACCACAATGGTCTTGATGCAATTTTAATTTTTGAGGAATGTTTATCCTGCACGGCTATCATTTTGGGAACCAAAGAAGCAAAGATCAAACAAGTAGGAACACACGAGGTGAGGACATTAATGTGGGATGGATGAAGCCTAGTTTTGGTCCTTGTTCCAGGAACAATCTTTGCAGTTTGAATGAAAGTCTCTGGATCAAATGCAGGACGGGAAGGATTCTTCTCCCTTTAGTTTCAGGGTCTCCAGGTTTTCGGTGTGGCTCAGAGGTTGGTCCAGATCATTTACTCTAGTGCAGCATCACCCTGTGGGACACTTCAGTCCTGCATACAGGCAGAAGCTGAGAGGATCAGGCGCCACATAGATTAGGTGACAGCTATGCATAGGTTTGAAGACTGTTTCTGGTCACTAGATGATGGATGTAGGGACTTTTGGGAGCAGATGAGTATGTGAGGTAAGGAAATCAGTTAAGTAATTATAGAAATGTTCCTGTTTTTTTTAAATCTTGGCATTGCTACTATCTTCCAACTCTTTTTTTTCCCCTAGGGTATGATCCTTGAGCATCTTGTTATGTTGTAGAAAGTTTGCTGTGTGCAGTTAGCTGTTAGCTTCAAGCAGTTAGGCTATGTTGTGGGCACGCTCTGATGTGATTACTTGTAATGCTGTGCCTGAGATTTGTAGGCTGTTTATCAGATTGCCTTTATATACACTAAATGTGGTACTAGAATGAGCTAAAGGAGACAGACAAAATAATATTTTACATCCTAACAGGCTGTAAACTCCAAAACTAGCATGAAAGTAGCCACAAATACTGAAAGCTTGCAAAAACATGGTTCCTTGAAACATCTCATGACTTTCACCTTTAAAAAAATATTCTATAGCATTTCAGAAGAAATTATCATCTGTGCTAGATGTGGATCTGACCTGTGATAACAGATTAACTTTTGCTGACTTCAGTCATGGGACTGTATTCCCCTGAGCTCAGTCCTCGTTACTTTCTTGGCTTCCCTCAGATCTGTAGGAATGCACTGAGACAAATGTATTTAGCTGACTGTTCCCAGTCAGAGCATGGGAGTGTTTATCTCTGTACTAACACAGGGTGTCATGTTAATCTTCATGTAGTTTTTCCTCAACTACCGATAGCTCCAAATCAGATTATTGTATAAAAATGTACTGCTTTGAAATGCTCCTCTAAATGGCTTATGTTAATTCCATTATAATGAACCACAATCAGACAATCATGGTGGTAGCAATTTTCACTGCTTTTATAGAAATTGAAGATAGCTTGGCATGTGCCCAGAAAAATGCTTCTCCAAGCACAAACATCAGCTCTTGTATTCTTGGTAACAATAAATGTTCTACAACCTTCCTTAAAAATATAACAAGAGTAAGATTATTGAGACAGTCATTAGAAATAGATGTAGGTTTGAGGTTTGGGGGTGCTTGTTTGTTTGGGCTTTGTTGGTTTTGTTTTTTTTTTACACATGGAATGTGTCTTAATGACATATTGAGTACAGGATTTCTTTGGTAGGGATCCGAAGGGAAGAAGCTCTGATAGTGAAAGACAATTCTCTTTATGTTCATAGACTGTTAGAATACTGAAATAACTCATAAGGTATCAATTTAGGCTGAAAGAATATTAAGGGATTGTAAAAAGTCTTCAATACCACATTAGCAGGGGAGAGAATCCAACCCATTGCATTGATATACAGAATTTACGTGAGATAGTGAATTAATATTACTTACAGGAAATAACAGTGTAGAAAATAATATTTAATGCTCAGGGTCTTACATTTCACCAGTTAAAATTCTCACTGATTTCGAAGCAGTTAGCACTCTCAGTTGCAACTTTCGCGGCAGCAGTAACAGGAATACATATTTGTGCTCATGCCACCATACGTCTAGGGATTAAGTGTTAGCTACTGCATCCATCTGCCCACCCAGCCACGTAGTCACGTGCAGAACATCTGCCTTATTTCACTCCCATATGTCCTGCTAGCAGAGAGAGTCACACGCAATGGCCTGACATCCCCTTGTACAGATGTTGACCTGAACTGCAGGTAAGTATCAAAGTGTTGGAAGCTGTGCTGGTGTTGTACGGGCTCTCCAGCAGCAGGTGGTCCCTGCCTCACTGAGGCAACTACCGTTTAGGGCTGCATTTTGAGAAAGCAGCTCAATTGCTTCCAGACCTAAGGCCATTCAGAGCAGGTTAACTTGGATGCCTTTACTCTGTGTTTCCTCAACCTGACTTATTCTGCCTCAGTCCTGACCTTCAGTTCACCAATAATTGCTATATCTGTGGCATTTGTCTTGTGTCCCACCCTATATGTGGCTGGAACCCACCCAGTCTCACTGGACCTTCATCTCCACATGTTAACTTATGTCTACAACCACTCTGGGAATCTTTATTTGGTTTATGTGGCAAAGTTTTAGTAGCAGTGGAGGGCTGCAGGGGTGGCTTCTGTGACAAGACACCAGAAGATGTCCTCATGTCCGACAAATACAGCTCCAGGTGGCTTCAAGACAGCCCCACCACTGGCCAAATCTGAGCTCAACAGCGACGGTGCTAGCACCTCTGCGATAACATATTTAAGAAAGGGTAAATACTGCTGCACAACAGCAGCTAGGAGAGAGGAGTAAGAGAAACAACTATGCAGACACCAAAGTCTGTGAAGATGGAGGAGAAGGTGCTTCAGACATTAAAGCAGCCTGTGGTGAAGACCATGGTGATGCAGGTTGTCGTCCTTGCAGCCCATGGAGGACTACAATGGAGCAGATATCCACCCTGTACCCCATGGAAGACCCCAGACTTTTAATCTTATTTTCTTCCTCTGTCTAGTTGAGGAAGTAGAGTGAGAGAGTAGCTTGTTGGGCACCTAGCAGCCAACAAAGGTCAACCCACCACTGCATGGTGCCCCTGTTTTGGCATGGGGAAGAGAAGAGCTGGAGGTGGAACTCCTCCTCTGGACTATTCTTCAGCAGTGCCAGAGCAGAGCTGGCCCTCAGTTGCATCGTGCTCAGGAGAAAACAGAAGGAAACTTTCTCCTACCTTCTACAAAGAGATCGCAAATGTTTGGACAGGGAGGAATCTCAAATCCTCTCAGCACTATCTTGAGCTATAGCTAATACCACAGGTGAAGTCCTTCAGGGACAGTCCACACCTCATAAGGAGCTTAAATCAGTTTATCAAAGGATTAAAAGTCATGGGGGAGAAATTTCCCCCTGCCCGCACTGCCCCTTGAAATAACTAGCCTTGGTAAGGAAATACTTGCAGCAGGATGCTCTTTTGACATGGCACTTGTGAAAACTCCATATCCTCCCCACTGCCCACTACTACCATGGTCTTGTGAGAAAACGCCTTTTTTCTCCTATGCACTTTTGTGCTGTATATGCAGGTCAGAATTTTTTGTTTGCTTGTTTTGATTGTGCTCAAGCCTGATGACATTTCTTCACTAAGTAAACAAGAGATAATTGCAATTTGTAAGAAAGCTCAATTAAGGAAAATTGGCTCTATTTTGCATTTGTTACAAGTCAAATTGGCTTGTTTTTACCCACTAGTATTAAACAACTTTTTTTTAATAAAGATTTTATTGCTGTTCAAACAGGTGCATGAAAGATGTCCGTGGATGTATCTTTGAATAGAAAGAGAAATCCATGTGACAATTGCAAAGAACTAACTCCAAAGTAAAGCAAGAAATTTTACAGTTGCAGATTAATACTTAGTGGTACACACAGTTTTTGGATCCCAAGGTTGTAATGGGGATTAAGTACACAACTTGCTTTTATATCAATGTATGATCACACACTACTACCTTTGTCACTTCACACACTTAAAATATTTTGCAACACAGGTGTCTTGTTTCAAACTCATTTTGAAATGGGGAAACTGAAGCAAAGTGAAAATGAGATAAGTTATCCAGGGTTGTCCAGTTGTTAACTTCAGTGTCCCAGGCCACTGTTGCGTCAACAAGCTTTCTCCTAAAAAAAACAGGAGTATTGCCCTGAAAGTCTTTCATGATCTTCATTAAGCTTAAACAGTCACAGAAAGCAAGGATGCTCTTTCTGAGAGCACAACCTCACCGAGGTCCGTATATTAAATTGGTTGATGGGAAGGGTGGGCAGAAGTTGGGGTTTGGGTATTCCATTTAATTCCTCAAGGCAAGGCCCAGGAGAGCTGCATTGCACCAAAGGACAGAAGCAGAAGAGAGAAGATGTATAAGAGATCTAGAATTACTGGAGGTGCGGTCTGTGGTGACTGAATTATTCTCTCTCTAAAGATGAAAATATTTCCTTACCTTCTATTTGTTACTGCTTACTGTAATTGAGCTTACAAGCAAACTTGAAATAGGGTAGAGAGAAAGCTGACTTCATTTGTCATTGGTTTAATCACCTGTATAGTCTTGTATATCCCCAAGAGATTGTGAAATAACTGGTTTCACCTCTTCTGTGGCATTTTGCACATTGTCTTACTTAATTTTATCATTTTAGGACAGTCCATCCCTGACTGATTAAATCAATGCAAGACGACCACGGTAAGAAGGAATGACCTTTTTTTTTTTTTTTTTTTTTAATGGAAAGGCTAGAGATTCAGCCTAATAAATCCAGGGGTTACTTAGGACTAATGCAGAAGCAACTAAGGTTATCCACATTAAAGTCTATGGCTACACGTCTGTTGTCTGCTGTGTGATAGCCGAGTGCTATGCAGACTGTCTCAGTGCAACATCTGCAGGTAAGATTTGAGACCCAATTGTTAGGACAGCCAGAATTCAGGTTACCTATATGTTCCATCAGCTCCTGCTGGAGGGAATACAGAGCCTTGCTTTCCCATAACTTTGCACCCACACAACTTTACTGTGAGAATTCAGAAGAGATGTGGTGGTGGGGTAGTATTTGTCCTGGGTATGGCACACCCAATGTGTCTACACCAGAGCTGAATGTTCATGTTTCAGTCTGTGCCACAGGGTAGCACATTTCCACTCACTTCTTTCATGCTCTAAAATTTTTACCTCACCTTGACTGATGTGTGCTCAAGGTTAGGTTTGAGCAACATCATTGGAGTGGAGATGTTCTCTTAGCCTCTTTGCCCTTCAGTCCTGCTAAAGATGCAGACCTGGAGGAGCAGGAGAAGGAGAGGATAACTGTTATTTGATCTAAAGGGTGATGATGTGAGACATATATATGATTCCTTTAAGTCAACAGGTAACAGCTTTTTCTGGCTAATACATTATCACTGAAATTGAGAGAGGCAATAATGAAAAAAATTGAACATTTCCCTGTTTGTGCTATAATTTCATAGTATTTTGCCTGAAACACTGGGGTTTATGTTATTGCAGTCTGGGACAACAGTTATACAAACAGCTTCCGTCACTTGCTAGTGTCATCCATAGGAAAACACTTAAGAATATGTTTTAAGGGCTTTTTCCTTATGTTCTTTATTGTGGTGATCATAGGGGAAAACTAGGTCAGTCTTTCTGCTAGAGCAGATTGGAAATGCTTTTAGCATTCTGTAGGTGAAAATAGCCACTGACATACCCAGTGATAGCCATCGTGTCTGGAGTTTATAAGTAACTGTGTGTTCCTAATCCTACTAGTGACAGGGAATAGATGTAGTCTGCATGTGAAAACATCAGTGGAGGCCTGGGTCAATGGTTAGGGATGTGGTCAAGACAATGGAGTGGTTAGATAGCAATAGCTGGAGAAAAAAAACAAAGGACCTGGGGCTGCTTTCCCTCTTATGTCAGTCCAAACACACTGGAGACATTTCTCCTTGTGGGAGAACCTGGCTGTCAGGAAAGGTGGACACTGTCAGAGAGGTCATTGCTGGGAAGAGTAATTTCCTTTTTGATTTTTTTCTCAAACCTATTTCCTCGCGCTCTGAGAACAAGCACTTTGCAAAGCCTTCAGATAGTGGAAGCAGAAGACAACACTGGTCCAGAGCAAAATTTGAGGGTGACAGAGTTAAAGCAATGAAGTGAGGTTGCAGCAGGCCAAAGACATTTTCCGGTGCCAGAGCAGAGAGAACCAGCACAGGAACAGGCTGTTTAAAGGATAAAATTATATTGCATTTAACTAGAATTAAACTCTGAAGAGAGCAAAATATCATCTGTGGTACACCCTAGTGATGGGCTTTTGAATACTCCCTGCCAGAATGCTGTGGGACTTGCAGAGGTTTAATTTTTGCTGACAGTTCTCATTTTAAGGATTACCTGTATAGGAACAATGTACATACAGAACATCTTATCATAAAAGGACTCTGCAAAATAAAAGGAAAAGCTTCATGGTCATTAACTTTTTTTGGAACTGTAGTTAACATTAGATCCAGCAGTGCAACAGGGAGTAAAACTGTGGCTATCTTTACTTGAGGAAACCAAGACTGTGAGAAAAATTAGACATACATAATTCAGTAATTTAGTAATCTTTCAAACCCTCACAAATGAGCCTCCTCTAATAATCTCAGGAGATCAAACATTTCTTCCAGTAATCATAGTTATATAGTAAGGTTTTAATGTTACTATTTCTCTTTTTCTTAAATGGACATTGCTTTGCAGGGTACAAAACTGAGACTAAAAAACATGAAGAACCAAATCTTCTTCTATGTAGCAGCACCATACTGATTCTTAAAATGGGGTACCAGAAATATAGAAAGTTTAAATATTCAGATGAGTCAATCTGTGAACTCTTGGCAATTGAGTCTTCTCAGAATTAATCTCTAAATTTAATCTCAATTTAGGATGAAAATTCTGGTTTTTTTGTGAAGCAAGTAATCTGAAAAATGTTACTTTGGGAACTTCAAAAACTATGAAATAGTTATTTATTTTTGTCTTTGAAAGTCTGAAGCACTTTATCAGTACAAGATATGTGAGGAGTGTTGGTTTTTTGTTTTTTGTTTTTTTTTTTTTCCCTTACCATTTTCTTGTCAAAATAATCCCTTTAAAAAGAGTAATACTCACAGCTCTGCTTGTAACATTGAACAACCACTCATGTTAAAAAATCTTGGTGGCTTTTGAATGTAACTGTCCTTTGTTAAAATTACACCTTAGTCAACATTGGTTCACAGCCTAGCTTTGTGTAAAACAATCCCTTTCTCCTAAACACTCCTCCCTCCTTTATTCTTTCATAGTCGTAAACTGATGTAAGGGCTAGTACTGATGAAGAGAGAAATTTAATCTCATCGGTCTAGGTGACAGTGAACTTTAATGTGATATCTGAGAGAACTGTATCAGGAGTAGTTAAGCAGTTCCGAAAAAAACAGATACTAAATCAGGGTTCCCTTTCCCCATCTGGTGAGCTGGGGAGTTCTTCATGTTGGTTGCTTTAATGTATTTTGCAGATCTTTGCCTTGTCATGTGGAGAGTATTTGCCATGTATTAATGTGCTTAAAAGGATTTTTTTTTTTTTTTAATTGTATAGACTCTAATCACCACAATTTTTCAATGAATTTCTGAAATTTTTTTTGGTTACTTCTGTTTCTCTACCCACAGAATGAATGCAGAAATTAATCCAGTTTGAATTCAAACCTTAAAAATCCTTCACTTTTAACCTCTGAACTGCAGAAAACACAAAGTCCAATTCACAGCTTGTGTGGATCAGGAAAAACAACATGCCCACCCAAACCAAACCCTTAGTGTCAGATTTTACCAGTGTACTCACTAAGCATTCTTGGTGAAATCAAGAGAAGGAGTTACTGAGGCAGAATCCGACCCCAAAAAGGAGAAGTAAAGAGCAACTGAAGCAATTCTGACATGAAAGTACGTCTTCTTGCATTTCCTAGAGACCTTTAGGTATCACAGCAGATTCAATTCTAATATATGTTCCAATAGTAACTCCATTTTTCTTAGTCAGTTTTGCTTCTGCATACATTTATTAACTTTTTGAGCTTAAATGCAATGATGATGAAATATATTGCATCATTCAAGCCTAACTGAGGGAGAGGGGAGCACAGCAAGGCAGTTTTAGGGATGGGCAGCTTGGACAAAAAGGGTTAGAAATAAACATGTAAACATATGTCATAAAAAATTGTGGACCTCTCACCAAGCATTCTTTGATGTGTAAAATTACCAACGGTTAGCTCAGGAGCAGGATAAGTCATTGGTTATAACAATGGTGGGGTTTTTCAACCATCATTTTGTATGTAAACGGTAGTTGATAGAAAGTATCAAAGCATATATAACTTTGCTTTAGGACTTTGTAGGTCCTGAAAAATTGTTTGCTCTGTTCTGCAAATAGTTTCCCATGTACAGCCTTTCTACACCAAGCTCCCAGCAATCTTCATGCTAGACAGCCACAGCAGTTGCACAGAGAGTTGAAGATGACACCAGCATCCATCAGAGGCAGAGCTCTGCGTCTCTGCTTGAAAGTCCTTTCTACCCCTGGTTTGCAGAAGAAAGAAACAGATGTCCCTTGGGATCCTCTTTCGAAGACAGCTCTTCCTGTGGAAGTAGGAACATAAGGGAGAGGACCTTTTTCTGACTGTTGCCAGCTGTAGCAGAAGAAATATGCATACTTTTTTCATGTGGTATTATTGTTGCACACTGTACAGTAGATGAAATAGGATAGGACAGATTATATGAGTATACAGTTTCTCTTTCTTTGAGGACTTAGAATATGAGACAGTGGAAGATGAGCTTACATGGAGGCCCATAAAAATTATATCTTGTTTACTTCATATGCCATTAGGTGAAGTCAGTGAAACAAAGTTAATGCAGTTTAATTGAGATACATGGGTGGCAAGGTTAACTGCATTCCCATAGTCACTCATAGCTGGAAGGTAAAATCCTACGTGAAATTTTAACAAGAATTATCATAGTCTGCAGCATATCATGTAAATGGTACATCTGGAGAAGTTTTCCCCACATGGTAAGCTCCCACCAGGAAGAACTTGTCTTATCCTAGCAGCATGTCACTGTCTACAGTTGGGATTTTCTCTAATATATTTAATGTCTCTAGCTGAAACCTGCTTTTTTGCAGCAAGATCCAGGATCAGCTTGTTAGAGGAGAGAGGGTCAGTTTAATCTCTGGCTTGAGCTTCCTTCTGCAGCTACGTGAAAGACACTTGAGCAGCTTTTCATATTGCTTCATCACCATGGTGTTTTGAGTCTTTTGACTGAAGGAGAATGGTTACTTGAACCTGAACACTTTCTACAGCTAAGTCAGCTGGTTAACACTGGTCATGCCCTCTAGTTGTCCCAGTTTTCTATGAGAGAGAAGAATACCCAAGAGTAGTGTGTTCCTCTGCTGGGCATCTTTTAAGTGTACACATGCCTCCATGTGCCTGAAGGCAAGGTCAAAGGAAGGTTTCTTGCATTTGGAGGTGAAAGCATTGAGAGTTTTGATGGTTCTTGAGCTTCCTTGCCAGCCTTTTTCCAAAGGTTGAGGCTCCCAGGATGTCTGGTCTTTCACCTTAGAAAAGTTTTTCTTTTCTAAGGAATCTCTGATGGAGCTCTTAGGTTGCTAAAAAAAGTTTTGCAACTGGATGGAAGAAATATAACTCCAAATTCTCTGTTTAGCACTCTCCAAGTGAATGAGCTGACCTGGCTTTGCTGTCAGAGAAGATACAGTGAGTTAGACTACAATGATCAAGTTCATGTTGTTGGTCCAGCTCTGTAGCTTAAGTGGTCCTCACCTTCACTGGTATGTTAACCAACACTAATTCCTCGGGCTTTCAGGACTACTTCGCTTTTGCTCTCATGCATCTCCAAAATATTGATGCCTTTAATACAAAAGAAGTATCCATCTAGGCATGTATGCTGTGTTTGGCACTCCACTGAACATCAGCAAATAGTAAACAATTACCATTATTACAGTGAGGCAGTGCTTTCTGGTATACTGTCCTGTTGCTATGCAAACTCCAGGCATCCCAAATCACAAAAAAGTATAACTTGACTAAAACTTTGCAACCTAGTGTGGAGAATAGGAAAAGGATTCATTCATTCATAATTTTGGGGAAAAAATAATGCAGGGCATTTGCTTCCTTCTTTTGATATCTGTAAACCTCAGTATCATTTTTGGTGGTTCTTAGAGTCCTTAGCAGCTCTACTGAGAGAAAAAATGACAAATCCACTTTGTTTACTAGCCCCCATATAACATTACAGGTCATTGCTGTAAAGTTGTTTATCAGTGATTTCCCTTTCCCAAACCTGGGGGATTTAATAGTGCTAGCAAACTGATGTTTAAATCACTGGTTATTAAAAGCACTTCGGTTTTGTTTAGTTTTATATTTTCTCTTTGCACTCTGAGTTTTGAAAGAGTCTTGTAATTGTCCTACATGTCAAAGAACAAAATGTAAAGACAGGATGTATTTTCTCTCAGAAATAAGCAGATCTGAAAACTTTACTTGTTTGTATTTGTGAGTTTAATAAAGTCTATGTGTCTTTAAGCATTTGTTGTCCATTCAGTTGTAAGGAAGAACAGAATGATACAGCTATGACAGTTTTACTGAAGCATGAAAAAGAAGGAAGTAGCTTATAGATACCAATAAAATGCCACCCTATATCCCCTAGCTACCAAACAACACCAATTTCATTAACTTTTATATATAAACCAGAAAATATATCTACCCCTACCTCATGCAGTCTATTAAATTAATCAGGAGCGGAATGTTACATGCAGATTAGCATCCTCTTTACTCCAGAAAATCTAAAAATAAACACAAGATTGTCATGGTTTAACTCTGGCTGGCAAGTAAGCATCACACAGCCACTTGCTCACTCTCCCCTGGTGGGACTGGGGAGAGAATTGGAAAAGTAAAAGTGAGAAAATTTGTTGGTTGGGATAAAGACAGTTTAATAGGTAAAGAAAAAGCCATGTAAACCAGAAAAGCAAAACAAGGAATTCATTCACTACTTCCCATTGACAGGCAGGTGTTCGGCCATCTCCAGGAAAGCAGGACTTCATCACATGTAGCGGTTACTTGGGAAGACAAACACCATCACTCCAAATGTCCTCCCCTTCCTTCTTCTTCATCAACTTTATGCTGAGCATGATGTCATATGGTGTGGAATATCCCTTTGGTCAGTTGGGGTCAGCTGTCCCAGCTGTGTCCCCTCCCAGCTTCTTATGCACCCCCAGCCTGCTCACTGGTGGGATGGTGTGAGAAGTAGAAAAGGCATTGATTCCATGTAAGCTCTGCTCAGCAATGACGAAAACATCTGCATTATCATCACTGTTTTCAGCACAAATCCAAACCACAGCCCCACACCAACTACTATGAAGAAAATTAACTCTCTCTTAGCTGAAACCAGGAAAAAGAGGCATATTAAATCCCTGGTATTTGTTAGTGGAACGTTGCTCTACGATCCTTCACTACAAAAAAACACATGCATTAGCAATCAATTACTCATTGCCCCAAATTGTATCCCAACTTTAGATCTATTTCCCTGCTCCTCTATGTTCATAACTACACATTCCAACACCATGTGGGTGAACTGAGGCCGTGACCTAGAGTCATTCCACCTGAACATCCCATTTCTGACTTTCTTGATAGCAGGCAAGGTGCAGCAGGACTTTCATGATTAGGTTCCCAAACACACAGTTGCCCAGGAATTAGCGAATGGGATTTGGGAATAGAGAGATTAGGAAATAAGCAGAATCACAGAGAATTGTGTCCCCTGTCCTCGCTGACAGATTGTCCTTGTGTGACATGTTGTCACAAAACATACCCACCAATGAAGATTGGGAGTTCTAGGCTCTCAAGGACAGAGCAGCATCTTTGGGTTCCTCTGGGGCATCCCAAATACCTGCCACTTTCTGCTGAGGCCACCTTCCTATTTATATCCTTCTCAGTTCCTCACAACGTTTGATTACAGTTTTCAGGGAATCATGTATTAAAGAGAGAGATGCATTAAATGAAAATTACTTTATTTATGTGCTGTACTGGGTAGCAGGTTGTCATAGCTTGATCTGTTAATAATGTATTACAAGTTACTTCTCTAAGGGGCTTTCTAATAAAATATTGGAAAAAGTAGCCATATTGAGTGATCATTTTACCATTTTGTGCTTTTTAAATAATTTTTCAAAGGGAAAATGATATTCTGTTGTAACTTAAATTACTTAAGTAAGTTAAATATTTGTGAATGGGATGATAAATCTTTGGGTTCTGTTATACTTGTGTGTGTTTATATACATATATATATATACATGTATTTATACATGTGATTGTTGAGTCCTCCTGTGTTTAGTAATGTCACAGAGAAAATTACTGCTACAGGCTGCTGTACTATAAAATCACATGGAAACACATATAAAGATGTGAATACATACCAGGGAAAAAAATAAGCTTGAAAAATTTTCATTAGTATTTAAAGTTTAACAATAAAAACTGAGAAACTCATATTTCCCCTAAGGTTTCAAGGTATCATATTTAGATTTACTGGAGCTCAGGCTTTTGTTCTCATTGAGTTTCATTCTCTCTTAATAACATGCAGGTAAGTGGTGTTGCCACATTGCTCACACAACTACAAAGAAGTCATTTTATGTCTGTGGTTTTGTTCTAAACAAGCACCTGTTTCTAGACAAGAAACAAATCAGCTTACCTCCACAATCTGGTGCACCAAGCTCCTCAAATTAGACAGCGATAAGCATGCATGGCCAGGCCTCCAGACTTTTTCAAAAGCTCACATCAGCTGCTCAGCTTCCTGTGAGTTGAAAGGCACTTTACAAAAGCACTTCCCACCCCTCAGGACTGACATGGAATCAAAAGGCCAGAGAGTTGGCACACAGCTTGAAAGGTATTAGGCAGGATGCACTGTGGAGCAGAAAGTCATGGCAGAAAAAATCTGCCCTCACCTGAAGGGAAAACTTCCTAGAAACTCACCCGCTTCTCTACTCTTTAGGACACCCACTTTTTACCAGGTAAATTGCCAAATCAAACCAGGGCCCCTGAGATTGCAGTAATGCTCTCTGCACAAGTATGAGTATTCCAATCCTGTCACAAAATAGGCAAATTAGTTCTGCTGTTGTTTTTGTGTGTGTATGTGTCTGCTTTTATAATGAAGTACTCTCCATTAAATCCTTTCTTTTTCTGATGATTTTATTTATTGAATATGTCTTTGCAATCATTTAGCTGTAAAACACTCAAACCTTTATCATTTATCCCACTGCGGATGCATTTTTGTTATATATTCTGATAATGCCTACCATGGTAGTGCCATAGATCATGACTGCATAGCGTGTGCTGCCTAGTAAGTAGAGTTTTTTGCCACAGTACGACAGCTTCTCACTAGCTGATCTGCAACAGGACTATATAACTCAAGGATTTTCGATGTGTAAGACAAATGTGTGCATATTATAACACATGCCTCCTCTATGGCAACAACAAAGGAGCAATATGACAATGTGTTGTAAGCTACCCCAAGTTCCTTTTCTTTGTATGGTCAGCACAGGGCACGTGAGGGACAGAGTGAGTGGCATTGTTCCAGCCATCCTTGTTCTTTTGAACAACTTCAAAAAACCACTGGAGGGGTGGGGATTCAATTTGCTGGCTAAATAGATCCTTTTAGTAACAGATATTCTTCTTCCTCCAAAGTGCCATCCTCCAAAGACCCTCCTTTGGTAATGTTGAGTTCAGTGCTAGCAAGGTCTTCATAGCCTTAATGTATGTCAGCTTTACAAGGCTAAAAAATTATCTTAAAACTTTGGGGAAAGCTTCTGCAAAATAATTCTCAACACTGCAATAGATGTGCCAGAAGTAAGGATCCTTGGATATGAGACCTTAAAACCCTATGCTTTGGCTTTTAAAATATTCACTGAAAGCTATTTTATTTGTTCAGGTAATAGGTGTATCACTGCATTTTATTTTAACCTTACATTGGATTGCCATGGAAGCTTGAACATGTTTAAGTCTTATTACTAAGTCATGTCAGGTCCTAACAGTTGTGGTGTGACATTTTAGACTGAATTTGAATAAAAGTCTCTTGAGGATTTTTTGTTTGGAAATCTAGCTAAACTTACATTGTTTCCAGTGAGCAGGAAATCCCATCCTTTCTTTCTGAACCAAACTGAGCTATGATTGAAGTGTCTCTATTTGCAAATCCCAGTAAGGGCAGTTCAGTGGAAGAGGTGATTAGCTGGATGTGCTTTAACAACTTTACAGCTCCATGCGGGCAATGGGAGCGAGGAGGTGCACTTCCTGAGTAAGGCACAGTTCTCAAGTGAGATCATAGGACAAAACACTTCATCCTTGTTAAGCTGTCAATTTTCAGCAAAAGTTTGTTTTTATATTATTCCTTATTTGTATGAAAATAATGTACTTCCCTACCCCACCATGGTGTTTATCAGTGTATCTCATTTGACCCAATTATCAGGCAGAAAACAGAGAGATGTGGGAGGGTCCAGAACCACTCTGGGGCAATTTAGCCTTTCTATGATCATCAGCTTGTGGTACACAAGCTGCCCTTGCACACCATGGCCCAGCTGGCATTCCAGTCAGACAGAAGGTGCCTCTGCCACCTTCCAAAACTAGGTCTCTCAGGCTGTTGCTTTTACCTGGAATTTTACTCAGCTGTGTTCTCCATTCTCCCTCTCCCACACACAGAAATGGCATTATGCCTCAACACTCAGTAATTTAATTTTGCAACCTCTAGGTGGGAAAGACATGAAACTCATTATCAAAGCAGATGAAAGATGCACAACAAAGTGCCCTTCTAAGGCCTGCAGGAACCTGACAGACCAGCTCAGTCCATTTTGCTTGGGTACAGGTGCTTGTTCACAGTCTAAGGACAGCGCTTTTACCTTGAGTTGTAACAATAAATAGCACAGCTCAAACACTGTTTTCAGGTGGATGGAGGTAGATTTAGAGCAGAGGAGAGCTGCTTTTCAGGGAGCTCTTTATTATCTGTCTTTGTGGTGGCCATGAATATGCCATCTGAAATCTGTACCTGGTTAGCCATAACAGCAGTGCCCTCCCAAAAGATCATCTAGTCTAACTAGACAAGGCACTGTGATATGATAGATCTTGGGCCCTCAATTCAGAGGCCCTAATTCAATGCTGTGAGAAGAAGGGGATTTGTACAGGTAACCAATAATTTGGTGCAAAGTTTTACATGGGACTGTCCCTAACTGATTTGCCCAAAGACTTGCCAAAACAGTCCTCCAAAGAAACTGATCTAAGCAGTCCCATGCCCATTTCTGTAACTACACAACCACCTCTGCAGTAAAGCACTAATACGACAAAAGAACAGCACTTCAGGTAATCTTTTCCTCCCCTTTCACAAAAAGACTATGACTAAAGCTGAATAAATAACTTACAATTAATTTCTCTGATTAATATTGACTGTTTTCCATTAGTGAAGTGTTCAAAATATGATGAAAATTTTCTCAAGGTACTCAGAATTACTCAATAAACAGTGTCTGTAAATAATCCTTAGTCTTTAGCTTATTCATGAACAATTTCTTGCAAATCATAAATCTTAGAAAATAGTGCAATATTGACTGGACACAGATATCATATGGCATATTCCTGTGTCCTGATGAAATTTGTGAGATACTGTGAATTTTCGAAGCAAACCTTTTCTATCGCACATTCTAACTCAATATTTGGTGAATATTCTAGTGCATCCACTACTCTGAAACAATGAATCTTGTTGTAGATAAACTCATTGGCAAGTCAAAATAATGTCCACTGAGGCCACTAGAAGTCCCACTTGTTTTGAGTGTCATCTCTGGGTTAGTTCCTAGCTTCCAGCAGATTACCCTCTGTACCTGTTAGCCATGATGGGGTTGGAGGTAGCCTGCAGATCTCCTGTTATGGCAGATAGTGAGGAAAGGGTCACAAGAATCCACTGATTCTTCCTCCACTTTTGTATAAATCAAAGCCTCTTTAGACTTCTAAGAAACCTAAGTAAATCTAAGAAGTGCTATTTCATTGATTCCACATCATTTTACTTCTTCATCCTTGTTAATCTTCTCTCTCACTCAGCTTCATGCTGTCCTGGTCCTTTACAGTGTGTTTATGTTCTGTCTTTTTGTGTTTATGTCTCACACTAGAGCACATGACCTATACACTTTACAAGCTGCATACTTTACCTTCGCTTAGCACACAGTTGAAGGTTTCTGGACCCTAATACCCGCTTGAGAGAATGGAGAAGGGAAGATGTAGGGGTACTTCACTGATGGACGATGCCAGAAGCCTCCTGTTGCAGGATTAATTTGGAACAGATGTATTTTCTGAGGCCTCTTTCACCTAACCCACCCCAGACATCTACTTTAGGCAAGCTAAATCCAGCCCTTGAGGGCAGTGGGAAGAAGCAATGCCATCTCCCACTTGCCCCGGTGTCTGTATCTGTTTGATTCTCTGGCTACTCCTGCAACTGAAACTGCCCTTCTGCTCTGCCCAGAAACTTTGTTGTTCATAAGGAATACAGTTGCAGATTATACTGTCTGTAAGCTTCAGAATAATTAATTTGTTCTAATCATGGTTATTATTTTTAGCCTTGCTGTTCTTTCACCTGGATTTTTTAATACATTTGCTTCAGAACCAAATGATCTGGGTAGCTATTAAAGGATGTGACTTCCTTCTTTTTTTGTGGGAGACAAAGAAAGCAGTTAACTGTGAGAAAGAAAGACAGCTATACTTAAAGATGACTGTATTTTTGAGAGAGAAGAGAGTCATGCTTGCACACTAACACCTAGTCAGGCAGAGCAGAAAATTATGACTGCTCTTTGGGCTCTAAGGGTCTCTTGTTTACAAGGCAAAAGCACTCTGACTCCTTGCTGTAGCAGGAAACAGAAATTTTTTCCATGTAATATCTTGCCTGTCCCTTTCACTCTGGCACAGATGTCTGCAGCCAAGATTCCCCTACTGACCTAATTATCTGTTTATTTTGAACCACATCTGGCACAAATAGCAAACAACCAAAAGTGGATGACTCGTCATGAAAGGAATTAGGAGATCCCCTGGAAATTCTAGACCAGCCTTTTAGCATCCTTTAACCTTACAACTCGCCCAGTCATGTCCATACTTTACAATACTCTTGCTTCATGGCTCTTCCCAAACCTACATTGACTTAGTGAATGCTCCCTTCATAACCTGACTGGCAGCACTTCTGGCTCTTTGCAGGATTTATGAACTTATTTTACTTTCCTTGCTTTTCTTTGCTAATCTATGCTCTTTCTGAGTGTTCAAGCACTTGACTGGAAGCTTAACTGACTTAACTATTAGGAACGATGCTCCACTTCTGCATAGAGAGTGGTATCAAAGTATGGCATGGCTAGTGAGAAGTCTGCTTTTGGCAGAGGTTCATAATAATGAAACTTAATCTTTTCCAGTCTGATGTGGTGGTCACCAGGGAATCACATGAACTGATCATTTGGGTCACATAAAAACCAAGCTGATGATAAAACTGTATGCGTCTTACTTTGCAGCTATGACTAGCCACTGACCCTTAAATAAAGTTGAAAAATATCTTCATAGAGCAGGTGGAAATTTGTGTTGTTTATTTGCTTGGGAATTTTGATCAAAAAGAGCCCTGTAGCAATGATACTTCCTTAAATTACTTTTTCCAAGAGAATGAATGTTCCTTTGAATGCCATTGATTTGCAACAACATTCAAAATGAAATCATTTTGCCAGCTATCTTTTGCAGCTTCTGAATGTTTTTGCTTAAAAATAAATGGGAATAACTCATTTTATCTCAGCTTTTCATTCTCTTGCCTTTTTCTGGAGAATGAGAGTATAACAAAGAAAGGCAGTTAAAAAACAAGAATAAGTAGGTCTTGCCCATCAAAACAAAGTGAGCCATATTTAAAGAACTCTTTATAAATTAAAACAGTCTGTGAAAAACTTCCAACATTTCCAATCATCTTTGAACTGTTAATTTTCCCTGTAAAACTTAATTGTCCTTTTTGACTATCCTTTTTTGCAGTCAGTGAACACACACCAATATCTCTCTTCTTTTTTTTTAAGCTAAATAAGGAAATTTAATGTTCTCAGTATTTACCTGACTTAGAGATAGATTTTCAAAAAGTCTTATTGTCCTACAGTTTTTAATGAGTAGTTTTCACCAGATGAAATACTGTGAAATCTTTATGGAGTTGCTGGTCTGAAGTTACTAAATGGACCATGGCTCTCTAGAGGTAGGCCTGGGGGGCAGCACAGCAATGTTTGAAGGATGGTGTGCTAGTGAGGTCCTTCAGTCCACCATGTCAGTGGAGGCAGGGGATGGAGATCCATACAACAGCAAAAACACAAGGGCTATTGATGTGTTAGAAACCACAGAAGCTCCTTAGAATGGTCACATAAGAATTAGGGCTTCTCCCCCCAGAAAGATGGCAGGATCAATAGCCCAGCTGAAGTGCAAACTACACCAATGCATGCAGCCTGAGCAACAATCAGGAGAAGCTGGAAGCCGTTGTGCAGGAGGAAAACTATGATATAGTTGCCACCACAGAAACATGGTGGGATGACCTGCGCAACTGGAGTGCTGCAATGGATCGCTCTAAACTCTTGAGAAGGGACAGGCAAAGAAGGAGAGGGAGTGGGGTAGCCCTATATGTTAGGGAGAGTTTTGACTGCCTGGAGTTTGATGGTGCTGATGATAGGGTTGAGTGTTTATGGGTAAGAATCAGGGGGAAGATCAACAAGTTAGATACCATGATGGGAGTCTATTACAGACCATCCTACCAGGATGAAGAGGCAGACAAAATATTCTATAAGCAGCTGGCAGAAGTCTCACAATCAGCAGCCATTATTCTCGTTAGGGATTTCAACTTACCAGATGTCTGCTGGAAATACAATACAATGTAGAGAAAACAGTCCAGGAGGTTCCTAACATGTGTGGAAGATAACTTCCTGATGCAGTCGGTGAATGAACCAACTAGGGAAGGCTGTTGTTTATGAACAGAGAAGGATTCTGGGGGATGTGATGGTTGGAGGCCATCTTGGGCATAGTGATCATGAAATGATAGCGTTTTTCATTCTTGAATTAAGGAGGAAGGGGTCAGTAGAACTGACTCTTCAGACTTCCAGAGGACAGACTTTGGCTTGTTTAGGGGTCTGTCCTCATGTGTCGACAGACTAGTCAGTGGTGAAGAAGACAAGCCTGGATGAACAGAGAGCTTTAATGGAACTCAGGAAAAAAAGGAGAGTTTATGACCTTTGGAAGAAGTGACAGGCAACTCAGGAGGTCTACAAGGATGCCATGAGGTTATGCAGTGAGAAAATTAGAAGGGCCTAAGCCCAACTAGAGCTTAATCTGGCCACTGCCACAAAAGACAACAAAAAATGTTTCTATAAACACATTAGCAACAAAAGGAAGGCTAAGGAGAATCTCCATCTTTTACTTGGTTGTGGGAAGAAACATAGTGAGAAAGAATGAGGAAAAGGTTGAGTTACTTAGTGCTTTCTTTGCCTCAGTCTTTAGTAGTAAGACCAGTTGTTGTCAGGCTACCCAGCCCCTTGAGCTGGAAGGCAGGGACAGGAAGCAAAATGAAGCCCCCATAATCCAAGGGAAAATGGTTAGTGACCTGCTACACCACTTAGATACACATAAGTCTATGGGCCTGGATGAAATCCACCCAAGGGTACTGAAGGAGCTGGCAGAAGTCCTCACCAAACCACTTTCCATCATTTAGCAGAGTCCTGGCTAACTGGGAAGGTCCCAGTGAGTGGGAGGTTAGCAAATGTGATGATAAATATACAAGGGCCATGTTCATTTATTAAAAACCAACCCATTCCTTCTATTTGCTGTAGCTCTTCATGCCTTCATTAGGATTTACATTTTAAATGATCAAGGATCTAATAAGCTGGCATGCTACCTCATTATCAAGGATATATCTTCAGGTCTCTACCAGAAGGATAGAGATGGATTTTTTCCACTTCATACCCCTTGGTTTAAGAACCTGCTGGCTTGCTATATCTCAGCTTACTTCTAAGGTTACAGTTGTGTGAATGCAGCCTTCAACTTGGCAAAATGCAAACTCAAAACTTTCAGCTGATTCAAAACGATATGCAGTGAGGAAGATGTGGATTTACAAAGCTCTGGCTTGCTCAATTGAAGTGTTTAATTAGCAATTAACCAAGTAGCTCCTTTTGATGCCTGGGACCAGGAAGGAGAGGAAGGCAAACAAAGCTTTGTAGGCTTACAGCTTATTCTGGAAATCAGTGGAAACACATTTAGTTCTCTTCTCAAACCAATGCAACAATGTTAGTTACAGTTCAGATATGAGATGCTGAGAGCAACAGGGGAGGGTAAGACTATACATCCTCTCTGTGAAGATCGAATGCAGGACAATAATTAAGGCATAATCAGAGTATCTTCCTGCTGCTTTCCAATTGCCTTTCAGCTAATAATGCCTTTATAGATTAAATAGCAAGGTGCCGCTAAGTTAGGGAAGTGCAACATAAAAACAATACTGATGTTTAAAGAAATTAGGTAAACTTAGTCAAGGAAGTATAGCATCTCATTCATATTAATCTCCAGCAGAGACCTGATTGTTCCAGTCATCGATTCAATTGTGTGCTTGTCTAAGTATTTTACTTCACTCTGTGTGTTCTCCATTACATTCTTCCCTTCAGCATTCACCTCTTTCCTTGCAGGTGTTCCCAAGGTTAAACCCCTAGCCTTCATCCCCTGTTCCTCATGGTAGATTCCTCATGGGGGGAAAAGGATAAGAAAGAAAAGAAAAAAAAAAGGCATCGAAAGCAGCAGCTAGAAAACTGCTGCACATACACATATACATACACACATATACACACCATTATATTTAAAAATGTTCCATTCTTCTCCACTATCTTTATGTGGCAGAGCCACAAACACTGGTAGAAGTTAACAGTATAGTAAAATGTTTCTGTCTTTGAAGATTTTTTGGTAGTTTTTCTCACTCCAGAGCCTCACAGCAGACTGGGCTGCACTGCCAGGAAAGTACCTGGAAAACCAAGCATGGGTAAAGCTGGGCAGACTAGTGCTCCCACCACTATCCAGTGAGCCGTTACACTTGCTATGTAGTATAATGAGGAGAAAATCATAGTTAAGGGCAAGGCTATATTTGCACATTTCATATGCACAAGCACCTTGCTAAATGCTGCCCTATGCTAACAACCTGAAAATAGGCAACTATGAAGGTACAGTTGATGACTGATATGTTCCCCTGCTTCTCATGTCAATGTCTTTGCTTGTCCTTAGTATTTTGGGTAAAGGTACTTGGGAAATCTGAGCAGGACGCCTTCTTGTCAGACAGTAAGACTAGGAGTGACAACACAAGTCTTTTAAAAGGATCACATTCCTTTGAGCAACTACCAGGGCATTAAATTAGCAAAGATAAAACATTAATTATAGGAAAATGCAAAACAGGGAGAGAAATTAATTGTGAGGAAACAGTATAAGAAAAGAACCTCTTAGCCTTGTCAGATGCTTTGTGGGAGAAGCCTTCAATCAGAAATGTGCTAATACTAAATTACTCCTGAATCTACTCTAGCTCTAATAATTGAAAACTCCCACTGTTGGAACAGAGCCAGCTTGCTGAATGACCACAAATTTCTCAGACTCGATATTAAGAAGACAAAGCTGTTGCATGTATCTAAACAGATTTGTATTTTTATTGCATGACATACTACATCCTACACTGTATTTTGATTTAAATTTATCACAGCATGTGCTGTGGCATGCGTATATGAGATGTGCAGTTTTTTAGCACTGAAGCATTTTTTCTTCTGTCTTTGCAGCTGTGATTATAAGTTATGAAAGCAGATTTTCAAAAAGGTATATTAGAAGAGGTGTCCAGGTTAAGCCCTTTGTTTGTTTATTTAATACTTTATTAACACCTCTAGGCTCAAGATTTTGTGGTTTTGTGTCTGTTAAAGAGCTCAGTGTGATTTTGCAGGTGAGGCTTTCATGTGAAGAGGAGCATTTTTTACTCTTTCTCTCCCCCTGTTGTATGTGTGGTTTCCTCCATCCCCAAAAGAAAGACTGCTATCTAGTAACTGAACTGTCGTTGTATATTCTTTTCCCTAAAAGAAAGAGAAAGATTCTCAATTTGAAAAGCAAACTGAATATTGCTTGTGAAATAATATGTAGGAAAACAGAGCAGAAATAAGGTCTACAGATAGAATAAAAATCTTGCTCAGTATTATACATCTAAAAATCCTTAAAATTTTACTTACTGTGACTGCAATAAAATATTAAAAAATCAGTAAATACTTATTACTGCAGGTGTACTTGGTGTTTTTCCTCTTTGTCCCCACTAAACTGTTTCAACCTTTTCTATGATCTTACTATTTTTTTTCCTTTTGAGGGCTTATTAACAGCTCTGATTGCACATTACAATCAGACCATGGTCATCGGAAATTGTCCTGAGAGTTGAATTTGTTCTTTCTGTCCAGATTCAGGGCATTATATGCACCCGTACCAGTACAGATCAGCTTTAAGGTCAGTACTTAACTTTAAGCATTTGGTTATATGCATATCTGGTGCTGGGTTACCTTGTTGCATTACAGTTTGAGGAAGAAACTGTAAAAAATGAGGAATCTCATTAATGTTTATAAATATGTAAAGGGCGAATGTCAGAAGGATGGAGTCAGGCTCTTCTCAGTGATGTCCAATGGTAGGACAAGGGGAAAGAGGTGCAAGCTGGAACATAGGAGGTTCCATGTAAACATAAGGAAAAATTTTTTCATTTTGAGAGTAACAGAGCACTGGAACAAACTGCCCAGAGAGGTTGTGGAGTCTCCTTCTCTGGAGACATTTAAAACCCACCTGGACGCATTCCTGTGTGACCTTCTGTAGGTGATCCTGCTCCGGCAGGGGGGTTGGACTAGGTGATCTTTAAAGGTCCCTTCCAATCCCTAACATTCTGTGATTCTCTGACCTGCTGGCCACAGGATATGATTGACTTTCCAGGCTGTGAGTGCATATTGCTAGATCATATTCGTTTTTTCATCCATGAATATCCCTAAGTCTTTCTCCACAACGCTGCTCTCAATCCACCCATTGCCCTGTCTGTTTGGGGTTGCATTGTTTGGCTCTCTCTCTCTCTTACCCTCAGTCTCACCATTGCAGAACAGTAATCTAGAGGGAAGTTCTGCTGAGACATAACAAATGCTCCTTTATGCTTTCTGGCACACAGTAAAGCCAAAATAAAATTTAATTATCAAATTTACTTTAAAAATTAAATGTTATTTGCTGCTAAACTTTTATTCCAACTTTGATGAGCACAGCTTTCATTATACTCTCAAAGGAATAATTTACAACTCCAAATAAAGCTTCCTGAACTGGTATTTTTCCACCTGCTCTGCAGAATATGGTAGTCTGAAGTAAATAATGGACATGTAACTGGAAGCCTTTCCCACTGAAGGGTGATGCACAAAGAAGGCAGACCACAAAAGGCAGTACATGCATCTTCCATCTTCACACACAGAATCACAGAATCACAAATTCATGGGGGTTGGAAGGGACCTCAGGAGATCATCTAGTCCAACCCCCCTGCCAAAGGACGTTCCCTACAACAGGTTGCACAGGAAAGCATCCAGATGGTTTCCAAGTGCTTGACACTGTAGAGGAAAACACAGTAATGAGAGTTATAAACCTGTGTCTAAAATGTAGATTCAAGTTATGCCTTTGTTGTAGTCTTGAGTGCAACAAGGATTGTGTTAACGAGGGTCAGCACTTGTGAAATTACATAGCAAGCTTTATGCCATGCCCTGTATCAGCTGTAGGGACTTACAGTAACATTGCAGTGTATTTGACCTAGGTCAGCTGGCAGGACAGCAAGATCACTGAGGATTTGTACTTTGCTTGCATCTTCCTGGGTCTACATTGCCTGATGGAGATATTAGAGATATTAGAGTCACTTTAACTCCAGGCTATTGAGTACATCAGTAAGGGCTCAGTTTGTAGCAAAAGCCACAGAGCTGTTTAGGTTGGGATACTAAGCTTTGAATTGAACTGAGTTGGAGGAACAGCAGCAGGGTGTCACACAAAACTGAGCTGTTACATTTCATCCCTTTCCCTTTTCTGCTCAATAGACCAAATCTGTTCCATTTGTAACTCTGCTATGGCCTCATTGCTGGATGACATGCAGATAATTGTATCTGCTACAAAAGTGACTCAGCCATTTAATTCCACACCTTGGGGGAGATGTTGAGGAAAGGGATAGTGCTGTGTAATGAGCTTCTCCTGTGGTGCCAGTGGAAAAGGAGGATTCAGAGCTTGAGATGGTCCTGGATGGCTCAGGATGAGAACAGATGCATACCTCGAGGGCCTGCCAGGCTGGAAACTCTTCTCCACCTTTATCATGGTTCAATCTTCCCCATATGTAACATGCCAAGGCTGCTCAGTTTTATGTTTGCCAATTGGGAGAGGTGAGGCCACAATTCTCTTTCAGTCTGTGAAGCCTGATCCAAGGTGTTTTACCTTGACTGACAGGATTCTAATAGCACAATCTCCCACAGCAATTGCCATCACAATTTGGTCCACTGCAAATACAGTTGTTCTTGCAATTCTGAACAAGCATTGTCTTGTTTACTGCTCTGTTACGTGCACAACTTCACATGACCAGACAGTAGGAATGTTTGATAAGCCTGGCTACTGTAAAGCTAGCCAAAAAAAAAAAAAAAAAGAGACTAGTTAAATGGGTCAATCCAGGCTGAAAGTTTTGAGAGATACTCAGGTTTAATGTTATGTTATGTCTTAACAAATGCGTGGTCACTGCTTCAGCTTTGCCCTGACCTCCACCAAACCATCCTGCCATTCTGCCTGCTCCATAAGGAAGGTCAGAGTATAAGTGGCGGCTGGAAATTTGCATAATCTTAGTTTATATGAAAGTGACCCAGCTAGATCTTACTCTGATTAATTCGAACTGAAATTGCTGAGGATTATTATGTAAGAGGTTTTTCCATGGCACCATGTGGATGGGAGCTACAATATGGAGCAGGGCAGCAGTAGCAGCTGAGTGGCAGCAGCCGTGTAATTAAGTTATTGTCACGCTCCTGGGCCTCTGTGCAATATGAGGTGGTGCCATCTGCAAGACAGAGCTTGCAGCTGGGAATGTTGAGTGACATTCCTTGTGAGTGAGCAGCTAAGTAGGAGGCAAGACGCTTGCTCCCTAGCAAGCTCCATATGCTCCACAACCCATAGCTCCAAGACAGCCCTGTCTGACTCTCTCACTCCCGAGATCTCCATGTTCTCAGAGTTTGCAGAGACAACCCTGCTGCAAGGCACCCCTGCCAACAAACCTCTGTTGCTTATCACAAAAAGTTTCAGCAGGGACACACCTGTGATTGTTTCAGCTAAAGATAAACAATTTTGAAAACACAAAGCCTCTCCAAAAAAACAATTTTCTTCATCCAATATCTGTAAAGTTTTTAAGATAAAATGTTTCAGTGAGTTTTGTCTCCCATCAGCTGGAATCTGGCCAAATTAAGTTTAAAAAATAGTTGAAAAACTCATTCTTATACTCCTTCTCACTTTGACTCTTGTCAAGACAAGGTTCTTCACATCTTACATGCATTATCAGCATTCATTTTTCCTCTAACATGTTTGAACCGTTATTATCCATCTATTTCTAGACACTTTAATATGACATTTGATGTCATGAAACCCAGTTATGGGAAAGAAAATAAGGGAACAAATCTCTACCCAAATACCATTTTTTAAAATGTTCACTTTCATGTTTGTAACATAACATACTGTTGATATCTCAGGACTTGTTAAGCCTGAAGAAGACCAGAAGACTGCCAAATGCTTCAGGAAAAATGGTTATTGTCAGGTTAATATTTTGAAGTACCAACATAGCTAATTGTAAATTCATTTTTATAAATTCATAAAATTTGTTAAGATATGATTTAGAGAAACAAGCAAACCTTAGTGTCTTT
>NW_010339080.1:28273-29936 GCF_000700745.2 Antrostomus carolinensis
GATTTTAACTAGATTATCTGAAGAGTAGATGCTTTAGGGCAACAACTAATCTTCTTAGTGGAAGTAGTCCAATATTTAGTACAACAGGATCCCACACATTACAACAATACAAATGTATGAACCATTTTATTATTGATAATACTTTTATCATTATTGATATTATTATGTTGTGTATAGTATAAATCTATCTCAAGTGTCAAAGAATAATAAAATGGAAATCCTTCCTAATTCCATTTTGGACACTAGTGAAATCTACAAGAGACTCAAGTGACCTGCATCTAAAAACTCTGTATATATTTTCCTTTATGCCTCCATTGTCACTCAGCCTGCTTGAAACTTGCTTGGGCAATAAGTGAAAAAGCTCCCCAATGGACCTCTGAAAACTAAACTGGTTATAAATCAGGATGCTTGTTTGTTCCTTACCAGATAAGTTCTAGCATTTTTTCTTTGCAAGAACAATTTCCCAGCTAGGAGCTGAATGTTCTAATCACTGTCAAAATTAGTGAAAATCACTTGCTTTGAAAATAACAGAAATGCTATCATAGTTGTCAAATTGATGGTTCAGTAATTTAGGAATACTTGTTATATTGCCAGCAGTAAATTGTGGGCCTGATCCAAAGCCCAGGATACTCAATGAGAAGCTTTCCAGCTGATCTGGCCTCAGCAGGTCTTGGATCAGGCCCTCCTCTAAGATACAGGAAGAAAACAGCCATTGCTGTAGTGATGAGATGACATGCATAAATAAAGTACAAGTGCTAAGGTTAGTGAAGTGGTTCCTGGATGTAAGATGTGAAATATAATAACATCCAAAATGGTACATCAGCGCAAGACAATATTATTATTCTAGCTATTAACAACTGACATTCACAGGCATCTCTGCCATTCATTGGATGTGCATTCTGCTTTCTGGCAGCATATTAAAACTCATTGAATAAAATATTAAACTAATAATGATAAATGATAAGGAAGATTCATTACACTCTGGTTAATTACAAAATCATATCTACTGAGTCTTATAAAAAGCAAATTAGTTGAAACGTAACATCTTCACTGACTAACCATGTAAGGAAAAAGCTAAAGAGGGAAGGCAGGAGGTAAATCACTTCCTCAGTGCAAAAGGATTTAGGCTCACCCTTCTTGCTGTGCCTCATAATGAAAATGCCTCACCCCCAAATATCAGGTGAAGGTATCATCTAAACCTCTGAAATGACAACTCATTTTTATGCTTGGATTTGGTTTTATGACTGTATCTTAATCCAAGCAATTCCTGCACTGCTGTTCTACTGATTTATGACTGGATTGCTATTTATTTAGTGGAAAGGCATCCTATCAGGAAATGATTGTGTCCTACTTCTAAGAAAAGAACAGACAAATCACACCAAAACCTTTTTTTTTTTGATTACTCAGTAACACTTATTAGTGAAATTAAAATTCAGGAGAAAAGATTTTGATAACTGCTGAAGCAGCAGCTCACATTTCCAGATAGTCTGCATAAAAGTGATATTCTATGCCCCTTGCAATAATACAATGCATTCATAAGTGATGGTGGGTGTTTGCTTATTTAATTAATAGAGAGTTGCAAATCATTCAGTAATGAAGCCTGTGCACTCAGCTCCACTGACAGTCATATGGGCCTTAAGTAAGGATTATGGAGGATTTAGGC
>NW_010339080.1:29954-32955 GCF_000700745.2 Antrostomus carolinensis
TTAGCCATTCCTGTCAAAACCTGCATTCTTCAAAACCCTCATCAGCTGCCATCTCCCAGAGTAGAATCCACAATTTTCAACAAAAGGCACAAGGGGACTCTTCTGATGTTACCTGCAGAGGAGAAAAAGTAGTGACAGACACTGCTACCTTTTAAAGCACAGCAGAGAAAGATGGATATCATTTAAAAAACAAACAAACAAAACAAAACCAAAACCAGAAACAAAAACAAAGAGCTCAGGTGTTTGGAATCTACATACTGCTGGGAAGAAATGGCAGCTAGACAAATTCTTGTGCTTTGATAAAATCCAGCCCCCTAGCCACTACCTTTCAGGAGAGTGAGTTTCTCAACACTCCTGCTTGCTTCTTTAGCCTCTTACAAAAGCAGCTTTATACCTTGTATTTCCACTAACCATCAGTGGAGTAATTAGCAAGCTTGCAGCAAACTCCTAGTGGTTGGAGTAACTTACAGACAACTCAGAAGAAAGAAGAAAAGTTGATAAATTCATTTGCAATAGGAGCAATACACATGTTATGATATAGAGAAGAACCACTTGAATGCATATGCAGTTTCCATCATAGCTGTATCTACAGTATGCACTTCATACTTCCACACCTATTTCTGTCTAATAGATATCTTCTGTTCTTTGTTCTTTTCTTGGCTCTCCTACTTCACTCGAATTTTCTAGAGAGTTTCTTTTAGTAAGTTTTATGTTCCGGGATTTTCAAAGTGGCTTAAGGCTATTGACTTCCAATAGGATTTGGGTAGCTAATTGCCTTTTCCTTTATACTTTACAAATTCCAGACATAGATCTTCTGTGAGTTCATTTTAGTCTTTTATGACTGAATTTCCTGAAATGTTATATCCCTCTTGAAAGGAAACAAAAAAAGTGCCTCTGTTTCTTTTTAATGCAAACCAAAGGAAATAGTTGTCCTTCTTCCTTTAAATGTCCAAAGCTCCTGGTCACTTAGCTATTTAATTTAAACAATACAGATGTCAAATACATTAATTCAAATCTCCTTGAGATCTTGATTCCAGCCTGGCAGAGGATCTGGGTCTTCCTCTGTAGTCCCTTCTCAGTGTTCCATGCAGTGGTAGCTTAGAGTTTGTTAAAGGGGCTAGAATACTGAAAACTTAATAAATATAGTATCTGGGCTGCTCATTCAGCCAATGTGCTTCTGACTAGAAACTTTTAATTCTTCAGCAGTCAGCCTACAAAATCCATTGCTCTCTGTCAGATTTGACAAGCAGCTTTGACCTCTACTTGTCCACGGTATCTTGTCTTTTGTCTCACTGGTAGCTATGAGTTAAACCCTGCTTGCTGCCGATCTCAGAAAGCAAAAAGAGACGGTCAGTACAAAGCAGAGATAAATAATTCACCTAACACAGTAGATAAATAACTCCACTAAAAAAAAAAAGATAGATATTTTGTAATGGTAGCTGAAGTCTTCCAAAGGCATTCTGAAAGGCAGAACAAGAGACAGAAAGAGGGTGTAAAAGAAGCAAACTGCAGCATAAGCATTTGTGAACTGCTACCTCAGCAAAAGTGAATCAGTCAGATGCACAACTGAGAGAATTGCATGTAGAAAAGAAAACAGGAGAAACCAGAGAGTTTAGGTAATGGATAAAATGCAAGGGGAGGTGGAGAGAAGCATTAGTCACTGGTTACAGTTTGTTCTTTTTCCTATTTATCTCTGTCTTTACTGACTGCGTGGATTGTGCTGTGGCTTCAGGTACCTCTGCCCTGCTTAGCAAAGGGTGGGGATAACTGTACTGACCAGGTGTGCTGTAAACAGTTTTGAAAGTAACTTATACAGAAGCAGATTTCACTGGAAATTAAGAAGAAGTAGGAATAGAAAAGGAAATAGAATATTCTGTAGCAGGTTTTTTTACCCAACACATTAATGCTGTGTGACTGTCAGACAAAACGTTAGGACAAAGGCAGATCCATTAGAGTAAGAATTATTTAATCTCCTCCAAAAAGGTGCTAAATGGAGTTTGCAATTTTTTAAGGTCACACTAGATTTTGGAGGACTACATTTGCCTAAATAAAGAAGACTAGACTGCTATTCTGTTAATTAAATCACATAGAGCCTCCGAGACTATTTTGTGTCAGCATAACTTGTGTCAGTTTTACGTTTCCCATTGTTTTACCTTCAAACACAGGGTCCTGCAGAAAAGCTAGTGTACCTGAACCTGTGCCTAGTCAAGGGTATTATCTCTCCTATAACCCAACTACAGTGACAATACCACTAAAGGATGGGTATGAGCTGTTTATAAGTAAGTAAATATTGATGCCAATACTGGCTCCTTTTCCCTTCCAGGATTCCCTGAGTAATGTGTCTCGGTATTATCTGTCATAAAAATTGGAGTCATGGTTGTTGTTCCTCAGCTTCCCCAGGCACAAAATATGACTCTTGCTGATTGAGTTATCAAAGGAAGTGCTTTCGAGTCTCATGTTTTCAAACCACTGTGGCATAGGTTCAGGAAATCACCCTTATTCAGAAAAGCCCTGTAGCCCTTTCTAAGCATGTATTTCTTTCTTGCAAAGGTTTAATTAATTTAATTCCAGCAGAATTCTGTAGTTTGAAATAAAGAGACAGCCTTTGTAGGCTAGATTAGTGTAGGTTTGGAGCACCTGTGAATTAAACCAAGAGAATAAGTTAAATACACACTGAACAACATTTTACAGACTGGAATTCCTCATGACTTTAGAAGCTCATCTATAAAAACAAAACCAAAAAACCCAACCACCAACCTCCCCAACATACCAGTTAAAAGTCCACTTATATGGCATCTACCATTTGGGTCCTAATGTAATATTGAGCATGACACTTTCAGATCAGGCTGTATTGATTTCCAGAACTCAAGCTAAACAGTCATGCCGTCCTGCTGTCTTGGGAAGGACATAATGTGGAACATGAGTTACTGCTAGGCTAATCCCATTCTTGAATCAGAACCTGTTTAATACACAGGTGTATTGGGTCTGGCTGGGCTGGAGT
>NW_010339081.1:0-27200 GCF_000700745.2 Antrostomus carolinensis
AAACCTTGCCATGCAAACCCAATACACCTAGATTTCAACCACTGTCGATAAGTGACCAGAAAATCTACTCTAGTGTATTAGAAATGAAACATAATGTGCCTGAGAGAGTAATCTTTACTGTGGAAATCTCCAAATTCTTGTTAAAAGGGCACATTATTCCTGTTTGAAAGCTGAATCACAGAGTTTTTTATCAAGTATGAAGTAGGAATTACATGTTTGTCTTTTTTCTTAATGGTTTCTTGAAATCAACAAGGCTAATTAGGACGGGGAGGTAGCTGTTGGGGAAACTTTAATTAATGTTGTGCTGTGGGCTAATTTTTGGCATTAATTAGTTTTATCCATTTTTTAATGTTAAATAATGAATTATTTTACAGTGCTTTGTATGTCAAAGTTGAGAATGAGAGTTGGATCCTCAGTATAAATTGATGTATATTCATCAGAGAAGAATTTGGCAATGAAGTCAGAGTTTTTTTATTCTTTTTTTTAAACTAACCAGGGATAAGACTGAACCAAGAAATTAAAATGTAGATGAGACCTGTTTCCAATTATAAGTTTTGGTGTATCAAAGCCTGCTAAATTAAAAAAAACAAAAACAAAAACAAAAAAAACCCAACCCACACTTAAATTAGCTCATGAAGTTTTTTTTTAACATATCACCATAAGTAAATTCTCCACATTTATGTTCATTGGTGATTTTTAAATTAATAGGGTAAGTTTTTATCATAAATAAATGAGGTAAAGATGTAGCTTGGGAAAAACTAAGCACAGGGACAAATTCTACTTGTGTTTGTGCTCATACAGGGATTTTCAGTAGGAGAATGAGGGAATACTTGGCCTCAAAGTGTAGTAAACTATATGCAGCTCAGTCAGTCATGTCATTTGCTTCATAGCGGGCCTCCATCAAAAATACATATTCCTTAGTTTTCCAGTGAGTCCTAACAAAGTATTCAAACCAGGTATTAAACAGAAATCAACAGATGTTATTTATTTAGACCCACTCTGAGTGGAAAGTCTGTCCCCCATCAGTGCACAAAGCCCTAGAAATGTTTTTAAGAGCCATGTATGTGCGCTGTCAGAACCCTGCAGGTCTCTCGAGTATAAGGGCTAATGTATTAAACTGTTTTACTACTCACTTCACCTTAAAGCAGAGTGTATTATAGGTATTAAGGCTAATGATCTTGATATATTTCCAGATCCCTGCAGGAGTTTAACTGTGGGCAGAAATGAAAAGTAATTTATTTGGCAATCTTCCTATATTGAACCTTGATTGATTCAGAAAAGCTTTATAAAAGAAAATTTGAATCTTAGAAAAGAACTCTCAAAAGGCTTGAGCTACGAATTGCATGTGACATAAGGAAGAATCCTTTGCTAGTAGAGGCTGGACTTACACTTCATGAAGAGTTACAATAACTGTGATTCCTCAATACCTCAGTCAATAAGTGCAACTAGTTATCTACAGCACAATTTCAGACAGTCTAGAATGACAACTTTCAGCTTAAATGAAATACATATTCTTACATAATTTAAAGAAACACTTAATTCGCAACATGCAGCAGTAAGTGCCTTTGATGGATTTACATGTTTCCACAGTTAGCAAATATTTTACGCCATAGGTATTATATAGCTATATACCAACTAGTATTGTTACCAGTCTGGTTCTGCACCTTGGAAGTTGTTTGAGGTTTTGAAACAATTTCCATTTTCAGTTTTGTGAAAAGAAAAACTAGGTCTCTAAAAAAATGTAAGTAATAGCCTGAGACAAAAAATCAAATAATATATTTTTAAATTTTGGGTGTATTTATTTTAATCTTTTCTATTTTAGCTCACATTACAAATAAGAACTTAAGAAAAAAGAGAAAAAATGGATTTAAACCTTGTTTTCATGAATTTCTGGAAATGGAAGATTCCATGTGAAGATTTGCCTTATAAGAACTTCCTTATTAAGATTTTCAGTTTTATAGTTGATATTTTTTAGCAGGGGAAAAATGCCTGAAAAACTTCAAAAAGATCTTATTAAAGTCTATTGTCTAATAACATATCTTCATTAAAAAAAAAAAAACAAAACAGATGTTGCACACAAAACCTCCCGTGGAATGCAGAACAAAAAAGATACTCTTAGTGTCTGGATTATGAACCCTGATATGAATCGTTTTAACAAATTTTTCTTAACAAAATTCATAGATATCAGCCATTGGAAGCTGGTACAAGATTTATTTCACCTGTTGTGATATTGCAAATTTTTCCTGCTAAAAATATGGATCCAGATTTCAGTCTCGTTTATCTTCTCTTGGGTTGGCCAGAGAGATATCATCTGACTGTGGATGCACAGAGTTAGGGGATTGTGCCATCTCATACATGAAAAACTTTCCATATCCTAGAATAAGTCAGTTTTAGGTTTATTTCTTTAATTTTCACTTATCATCCTCAAAGTCTGGTTCTGCCATGTGTCGAACTTACTTCAGAAGTTACTGACATTTCATAAGTTTTCAAGGTTCATTATTCTTCTATAAAACTGCTTTGACTGTAGGAATAGAAAGAGGGAGAGGGGAAAAAAAAATCTTTTCAATGGTACACATATGAACATAGAATCAGTCTTTATTCAGAAAACAGAAGATAAATGCATTTATAAAATGTTAGCTACCCTAGGTTTTGCATTAAAAGGTCACTTTGGGATTAAATATAAACCAAAAACTAAAGAATTCTTAACAATTTTGAGAAAAATGATCCCTTTTTCACCTACAAAAATATCTGATATGTTTGGCTTGGTGTCATCTTTCAATTTATATGCAAAACCAGTCTCAATTGTAAGAGGTATGCATCTAACAGCAAAAATGGTATTCCGTTTGGAAGACTATGTGATCTCCTTGCAGGGCAATATATCAAAAGAAAAGAAGAAGGCTTGAGGCTTTGAGCAACCTGGTCTAGTGGAAGGTGTCCCTGCTGATGGCAGGGGGGTTGGAACTAGATGATCTTTAAGGTCCCTTCCAACCCAAATCATTTTATGATTCTATAATAAGAAAAACTAGTAATTCAGTTATGAGAAGGAGATTTTTTTACTTTCAGGTGTTCTGTTATTCTCTTTGGCCCTGACATAGGATGTGTGAGACTCGAAAGATGCGCTTTCTGTGACAGCCAGATTTCACCTGCCTCTTCCACTTACCAGTGGACACATGTTTTCAGTTGCAAGTAGAGATATATTTGTATGGATTGCTTTTATCACTAAGGGCTCTACACTACATGGTGATATGAATGCATGAAAAACAGTTCAAAGAGACGCGACAAAAATTATAAAAGTATAGGAGAGCATGACCTATGAAGACAGGTCTCAGGAATGAGCAATATATGGCCCGCGTAAAGAAATACAACTAACAAATGCTTGAGAAGAAACATGAGAGGAGGAGGAATTTTTTAAGGTGATCATGGCTGAGGTTGGTGAGGCATTGCTCTTCATGGTGATCAAGAGTTCACTAGATAAAACAGTTGGATAGCTTAGTCTCGCCATCTTTCCTGAACTAGTTTGAAGGATGTTCTAGAAGGCCCAAGGGTCCTTCTGAAGACATATCAGGAAACATTTGTTGTGTAAATGAATTCAGACTTTGTACATTATGTATGCAACATATTTGAAGAGGAGGAAGAGATCTTCTAGCTCAGTGTTTCTCAAGTTTCCTATTGAAGAGGTGCAGTAACTGTTAGCTGGATTTGGGTTTCTTTTCTTCTTCACAGAACATATACAGTTTGTTTTGGATATGTATTTTAATGAGATTTTTCTTTAAAACCATAGAAGATATCAATTGCTTCATAGACATCAATCATCCTACTTTCCAGTATTGCTACCTTTCCTTTTGAAAACCAGTAAAATGGAGGCTGCAACACAGTTGCATGTGGTTATTCATTTGAAAACAGAAGGAACTCTTGGCTTTACAAAACCTTTAACTCACGTTACTTGTTTTTTGGCAGCTTCACTGAAGTGCAAAATGTTTCTGTTTAGGTGCATCTTTGAAAATTATATCATTACTTGTGAGTCTATCTTGCCCACAAGCTAGTATACTTACTGAAATAAGGTTGCCAGTATATATGCATTTCACTGCAGCATACTAACAGAAACCAGAACTCTTTGCATGCCTAGTATAGTAAACAAGTTTTTTAAAAAAATGATGAGAGCAGATTAATTGCATTAAAATTAATGCTAAAGCCCTGCATCATTGCAGCAGTGCTATCTGAATCACTGCAATGTCAATGTGAGCTAAAGCTGTAAAGTTCCAGAATAATACTAAGTTTGACAAATTGTTGTAATCTATTTCTGCCCTGTTCATGTAGTCACCTCTGTGTCCTCATTGGAAAGCTGACTGCTCTCTGTTTCTTTTTTACCCTAATACATGACAAAGGTTCTGACTGGTTCTTTATTAAAAATATAGCTATTCTGCTTTTGGTTTAGGCTTTTGAGATAATTTCACACTGATTTGTGTCCTTCCTTCATTCCTGGTCATTGAGAATGATGAGTATCTTAGTCCAAGAGCCCTCCCAGTTGGCACTGGTTTGTGAATAATGTCCCAGCCTTCTCTTTTTCCCTTCTGCAGTTGGTGACATACTATTGCTTGACTGGAGCTACAGGTATTATTTATGGTGCCTTGAACAATCTGCACCCACAAACAATTGTATAAAATAGTTTCTCATAGGAAGCAAAGACCTTTGTTTTTCATAATTTAACAGGAAAAGTAGTTTAACACTAATATTCTGGCACGTGGCATTTCATATTGTCATGCATCTCTCTTTTATTTATGTTGCAAATGTTCAGCATAGTATTCCATATCTCTGTTTTATATGCAATGTATAAACATCTTGAAATATTAGTGAAAAATTTTGGAAAAAATTTTTACACCTCTTCTGTTTTTATAAGGCAATTTCTTTGTTTAAAGAGCTGTCAGTGATTTGTGAGTACTGGTAACAGAACTGTAGAAATAATACTTTATTCTTTCAATAATTCATATTAAATTACACCTACCTATTTTTTTCTAAACCCTCCTCTGGCTTTCCATTTCTTCTTCTAAACTAAAATCTTGTCTGCTATTGTTAACCTTTGTGATACAGTAAGACTCTTTGTGCTTAAAGAGAACAATAATTATAAATAAAACACAAGAAAACCTCAATAAACTGCTAAAATCTAACTGAAAACAAAGCCTCTCATTTTGAGATGAATTGGCTCAGAAGCAGGTTTCTTTCCATTGGGCAAAATAACCCCCAAAACACAACCCTCCCACATTTTTGTTTCACTATGATTAATCCAAGCTATGGGATCACTGTGAGAATATGTTTGGAGCAATCATTTACACATGTTTTTACAGATTTGTAGGCACTGTGAAGAGGAAAAAAATAATCATAATTTGGTGAATGACTTTATGAAATGCTTCATGTAAATAACCTTCTTTTTACTACTGCAATTATATTTAAGTAACAATAATTTTAGAAACTTTTTTGTTTGACTCAACTTGTAATGTTGCATCAGATTTCATTTTCAACTTGAATGTTGAAATCCTGAGAAATATGAGGCTTGTGTCCATTTTTGTACATCTCTAACAGTAACTAATAGCAGTTTTGTGAGGCGTTGTGGATCAATTGAAGAGAAAAAAAAGTGGACATTGAATACATTGGCAAGAGTTACACAAAGTCCTTAAATGTCTAGAAACTGCTTTACTAGAAGTCTTACAAAGTCCCTCAATGTCAGTAATAGCATGTCTGGTCTGAAGCAACTAGATTTTTTAGCTTATATTTTGAATCTGATGACTGGGCACTTGTGTATAGGGGATCATTTATTTTTAAATGTAGTTAAATCTGTCTGTACAGGAACTGGGTGTTCCTCTTGCTTCAGATGCTTAATCTTCAATCTACTTTTGGGTCCTTGTTTCATTGCAGGTGTTCAGTTGTTAAAACATGACTCAATTCTTAAAAATTCTGCTGCTGTCCACAAGGAATAATGTCAGGTCTAAAGGAAACTGTGCCAAATCTCTGGTTGACAAAATTGTTGAAATATTTTAAATTAACTTTTTATTGTCTCATGAACTTTATTAATTTTAATTTGTTGCTATTTTTAATTAATTATTTTTGGGGTTTTTTTTCATTCTCTTTGTTAATTTTCTTATCCACTATATTTTATCTTTTCTCAATCTCTCTGTTGGAAGGCAATGGAACACAGAGATGGACATTCATGTCCTGGAAGCAAAGTATGGAAGTTGAATAATACGGTGCAAGCTCAGCCTGTTCACATGGGAGGGCCCTGAAAAAGCTGACGTGTCCATACATTGGAAGGCAATGGGACACAGAGATGGACATTCATGTCCTGGAAGCAGGAGTTGGTGTTACTATGGTGCAGTGTAGGGGTTCCTGGGTTTCTCCTTCCAGCATAACCTCATGTTAACACAGTCAGTTCAGAAGTACCTCTCTGCACAGATTTAACCTCAAGATTGGGGGATTCTAGCTGTCAGGAGGGGCTGTGTTTATGAGGGTTTTTTTTGAAGGAAGAGGAACTATTACGGACTTAAAAACACAGAAATGTTGTATTCAGCCACATGCAGTTCACCTTCTTTAGTACTTTTTTTAATAGCATCCAGTATCAGCTTTTGCAAGAGCTGAGACAGGAGCTCTCCAGTAAGCACTAAAAAAACAAGACTACCAAAAAACTAACTGCGCCTTCATCTATTCCTTCTTGGCTTTTTTTTCCAAATTATTTTACTTCAGATTACTCTACAGACTTCTGGACTACTGTGCAATTTAAATATAAAGATTATATATATACATATTTTTAATGTAGTGGAAAGTTAAATTAAATAATCTGACATATCTGTGGTCATTATAATACATAAATATGTGTAAAACATTTCCCTAAAGTACTGTAAATTTGCAGATGACTTTATCATTCCCAGCAAGGCTAATTTTCTGCAATTTAAGTACAATTTACCAGAAAGCAGAGATTACTAATTAATTATGGATGATTAATTTTAAAATATATTCCTGTATTTAATATATTCCTGTATTTGCATTTCATCGCTATACCAGTGCTTGCCTATGCCCTGGATTTTAGCTGGTTTCTTTTCAGTAGCTAGAATAGCGCTGTGTTTTGGTTTCAGCATGGGATTTGTTATGAGAAAAACGTTGATAACATACCAATGTTTCCAATTGTTGCTGGAAGTCAAAGGACTTCCTGTTTTGCTGGTCTACAGGTGCAAGGTCTGTGGTGGGGGGAGTGCACAGTATTAAAATTAATAAACTAGATTGGCATTTGGTTATGGCAATGGAATATTACGTATTATATAATATCATGTTTGTATATTAATGAGGTGCTCTCTCTCTGACACTTGCTTGGGCTCTTCCTCTTCTGAAATTGTGGTTTTGGGATTGTCACTCCTCTAGGATTGTTATCCAAGAACTGTCCATGCTTGGTCAACGAGTGGTGAGCAACTGTACTGTGTATCATTTATTTGCATATTATTATTATTATTCCAACTATTAAATTGCTCTTATCTGAACCTATGAGTCTTCTTACCCTCATCCCTCCAACTCTTTACTCTATTCCCTGTGAGGGATAGGGAATGAGCTAGCGGTTGTGTTTGGTTGCTAGCCAAATAAGACCACCACCTATTGTAAGACATTAGTAGAAGCAGTACAGGTACATGAGAAAATTTGTTTGCCTTATAAAAATCAGAAAAAATAATGGTCATACAAAAACTATTTGCCATCTTCCGGTATTACTTTTTCATATAAATTCTCAGAGTGTTTAGCTTGCTGTGCTAGGACAACTTGACTTTGAAGATTATAAAATACATACTTCATTATTATATATTCAGTTTTTCAACCTTCAATACCAATGCGTACACACAATAGCTACAAGCTGACTTTTTCTATGGACACATCTCTAAGCTGGAGGAATGACCTGGATTACAGGGTTTTGCACAGTTGGTCAATCATCTCTCCCCTAAAATGCACTTCTAGACCTGGTGTTGTGGATTAAGAAAATCACTGACTCATTTCACTAGTTTCAGAGGTTGTAGAAAGTGGTCATTTATCCTTAGAATGGAGGAGTAATAACTGCTAATAATAATTTGCACCTGCTTTGCATCTTTTTACAGGGTACTTATAATCATTTTTAGTAGGTGAAATAAAATTATATTTGCCCAAGACTTATTTTTAGTTTCAAACTAATTTGGAAACTGATTTAAGCCTTCACTAATTGCTTACAGTGTATAGTATAGAGCTGTCTGTATGTGAGATAAAAGCTTGGGCAAGATTTACATACATTTGAGAAGATTAATCCCAAGCAAGGTGTTCTAGGACTGATGCAATGTTTCTCTTGAAGTTATTTCTATGTCAGGGAGGCAGTGCACAGCATAGATGCAAGGTTGAGCTTCGTTGATGCAGCACTGCCCAGTGTGTATGAGACAATGCTGAATCTTATGCCCATTTCTTCATGGTTCAAAGTGTAGAGCTCTGAGAAGAAACCAAAATAGAAGCTCATGGGAGCTCTCTGGAAATCAAAGGGAAGAAATATTTGGGAACTTTGTTCGTCAATGACAAGCAGTTAGATCTGATTAAATTAAGCTTATAACTTGAGACAGTGTCGTAACCATGCAATAAGATTGTCTTTTCCTCAGGCAAATAGTGTTCCGTGTCAAACGAATAGAGTAGTACATCATCAGCATAAAGCATGATGTGTCAGTTCCTTCATTTACCCTTGTACCTTGGAGGGTTGCAAATACCTTAAAAACTTGCAAAGATTTAAGAGTTGTTTTGAAAAGATAGTATACACCTATGCTAATAATTATTTTTTTTACTGCTACTGTTAGTACTGATGCTATTATAACTAGTATGCTTGTTATACTCAAGTGTCTAGTTATGAATTGGGATGTTATTTTACTAAGTGCAGTATGAATGTGTGTCCCCAGAGAACTTAGAGCATGCAAGAGGTGATGGAGATATCTGTGGAGTAAAAGGGATTGATGATAAGTTATTCAATGATAGAAGTAGCATCTTCATACTAGGATCTTAGAAATTAGCAGTTTGAAAAGAAGATATAAGGGAGTTTAAAGATATTTGTGGATTTGCTAACCAAAGCAAGTGGTTAGAGATCCTTTGTAGCAGAAGTTTCAGCGAGATATGAGAGGAGCTTGCAATTCTTAAGGTGAGAAATATGAACTTTGTAGTAATCAGTATGTAATGTCATCAGAGCTGAGAAAGAAGTTTTAGCATTACAGATGGGTTAAACATAACTCTTTATTAGAAAGGTTATGTCTAACGGATCTGTGAGATTTTGGGCTTATCCTGGATGAGAGTCTTTGAAAGAAGCAAGAGTCAAAGATGACACTTGGATCATAGTCCAAATTGACAGGTGTGATATTCTAGCTCTCCTTTTTGACTGAGAAAATGGATTTCCTTTCCCTGAAGGGAGAGAATTGAGAAATCTCATTATCCACACAAAGCTTACAAGGGTATCCATAAAGCAGGCTATCAATTTATACTGAACAGAATATAACAAATGTGTCTCAGAGAAGTAGATCAAAACTCATCAGCATGTGAATGGTAGTGTATTTTTCGCTAGTTTGCTCATTGGATGAAGTTAACGTAACAAGAGGAGATTACAGAGTAAATGGGTGTGGGATCCTTCTTGGGAACTTGAACAATATCACAGAAAGTATCCCCTGGAGAGCCTGTGCTGAAGGAGTGGCATAGGAGGAAGCCTAGGAGAGAAATGCAGTGAAGAGGAAGTTTATCAAAAAGAAATGTGATCAGCTGTATTAAAAACATCTGTCAAGTCAAAGAGAAGAAAGTAACGATTTTAGAGTTTGGCTAATAAAAGTGAATGTCAGTAGGAAGAGTTTCAGTTAAGTGCAGAAGCTAGAAACCAAAATGAAGAGAACTTAGACTGAGACCAGAAGAGAGGGTTAAAGGCAGTGCATGTGAACCAAGTTTTACAGGTAGAAGAGAGGGAGAATGGAGTGATAGGTAAAGAGCCATGAAGGATATGAGAAAGGGGGGGGTCTAAAATACTTTCTGCCCTCAGGAAAGAGAAATGGAGTAAGAAGAAACTACTTTAAAGGTCTATAAGGAGGTCTTCTAATTTTTATAATGACAACTGTGTAGGAGATATCTTCAAAGGCACTGGGGACTGGAAGACATTGCACAAAAGGAGTGAACAGACAGGTTGGCAGTGGCAGCACTTTGTCATGGGCTAAGGCTTACATCATCTTTTCAGATGGGCAGTGTGTCTTCTCCAAAGTGACAAATTAGGATTTGACCATATTTGTCTTTGCCGTTTTTATCAGATATGCACTTTGTTTGATTTGCTGTCCTCCAACTGTTGGAAACCATATTATCAGTAGACAGAAGAGATTTTACTCCCTCTTTTTGTTGTCGATTTGTTTATTTTAATAAAGCAAGCAATAATGCGCAGAATTCCTTCATATTAGTCTTACTGAGAAAGGAGGCAGTTTTCCAGGTTTTTGGATCATTTATTTTGCAGCATGAGTGTTTGACAGTGTCCTCTGTGGAGCAGGATGTAAATTCTATGTCATAAGGACAATTGCTGATAGTGTTTTAGTTTTTAGTAATGTCTTTCTACTGGAAAAGTCTTCATACTGAAATTTTCATAGAAGAAAATATAATCAGGTTTTTACAATGGATTTACTAGTTTGCCATCGTTTTTGTTCACTGCTAGTTCAGGGTTTTGTTAAGCTATATTTTCATAACTTCTTTTCAAGGATCCCTTTTCAAAGTTGATCTCTTTCTGTTGAGTCAGGTACCAAATAATTATCCCTACAGCACATAAAATGTTGAGGTAAAGGATTATTAGTCCCCTTTTTTTTTCCAGCTGGGGCATGGGGCTACAGAGAAAGTAGGCAATTTACTGAGTTCCCTTGAAATGGGGGCTGAATTTCTAAATGTCAAACCAAGAACTTGACCAAAAGGTCATCCTTTCATTTGATGCTGGCAGGTATGTCTTTGCCACCATTGACCCCTGGTTGTTTCATTTGACAGAACTGATAGTCCTGTCACTCCAATGATCCTTTTGTCAGATACATGGCCTTTAACCTGTACACACTGTGTCAAATATTAAAACTCTCTTCAAATAGTGCATGTTGGCTTTAGTTTCAGATAAATAATGCAGCTTGCACATACAGTCCTACAGAGCATTTAATGAGCTGCTCAGGTAACTTAAAAAAAAAAAAATCTGTATTTTATTTATTGAATTGAGCCCTTTCATTGTAATGGAGTTATAGTTTTCTATAGACAACGCTGTGTAAATGAGATCAATTTGTTTGGCACTGACCCATCCATTCAACTTGAAGCAATCAAATTTAAAAGCTTTGCACTTTATTAACGTGTGTGCAAATAGCAATTGGATTCCAAGGACACTCTTTAGGAAAGCACCTTGACTGATTGGTCTTGATATATAATTAATATTTTGCTTCCAGCTTTCCAAGGGAAAAAAATTGTGCTAAAATTATTTTTAGGTAATATTGGAAAGGAAAAAAACTCTAGGCTTTAAAGTATGACAATGACTCTATTTTTAATGAAAGTATATTGACTTGAAAATTTTATAAGTTCCCCAACATGTTTTCCCATAAAATTATTAAAGAACATACAGAATATTTTGAGATATGTATCAGCATACTTAAAAAAAACTCAACAATACCAACAAACCATAACACCATAGTGTCAATTTTCTAAACTGTACTAACATTCAAGATATTTAAAAATCACCATCAGTTCTGAATGCATTGTGATTTAAAATGAGAACAATCAAAAAAATACAGCACTAGCCTGGATACAGTTATGAATACTTAATAAAAGTATGTAGTTCAAACCAGACTCACCCCTGATATCTCACATAACCAGTAGGCACCCTAACACTGTAAATGGCACCATGTAAGTAAGATGGTTACATATCCAGGCCAAATAAGCAGTGGATGTGTCCAACTTGGAAAATGTGTGGCATGCAGGAGTGCTAAAAAATTATTAAAGAGATTAAATTGTGATAAAAAAGGACCTTAGGGTCTTGATGCCAAGCTATCTTAAATCTTTCAGAATGTGTGGCTGGGATTTCCACTGCCTGCTTCCTTTGTTAAGAGCCCAAAGTGTGAAACTTTCCTGCAAACAACGCAATTGAGCTCCAGGTAGTTGTCATGTGTGTAGGATCCTGTGTGTCAGGGCACCTCCTCTGTCAGCAGCTAGAGCATCCTCTATCTTCCTTTGGGAAAATTTTTGTGTAATGTATTAATCTGTCTAGAATAGAGCGTTGGTTTTTTTTTTGTTGTTGTTTTTTGTTTTTTTTTTTTTTTTTTTTTAATATATATTTCTCCAAAGAACTTGATTAAAGACTTTGCATAGGATTCTTCAGAAAGGTTCAGGCAGCCCAAACTGCTGGAGTACCAAGTGAATCTCAGGCTCCTGGTTTAGATACTCATAACTTCAGTGTATACCTCCATCTTCAACTCTTTCTCTCTTTCTTACTATGTTTGAATATGTTTTATACCTCTTAAAAAAATATATGCCTGTCTGTATTTCAATAGGGATACTATTTTCTGTAGTTAGGGATTGAAAACCTTTAAAATAATATTACCCTTACAGTTTTTTAAAAGAAATGTCTGTCAAAAGTAATCTAATTTTCACCCAAGTAGTTTTTATTATAGTTACCTGCATAAAAATAATTAATAGTCAATTACTTAAGTAAATTAATAAAAATTATGTTTAATGCCAAACATGTTTGAGTAATATATATATGCTTATGTAAAATATATAATATAAAAGTACATATGCATTGTATGTATTATATATACATGCACACACAACTTGAATATGATACCATACCCAGGTCAATCACTTAAGGAGAAATTTGCATGTGTAGAAATATGGAAGAACAGAGAATAAACTTTTATGTTCTGTGCAGATGGAAAAGTAAAATAAAGATACTGGAGCAGAAATGAACCAAAAAATGGAAATTCCTCAGAGTTGTTCTGTTACACCTTATTGAGAACATTCATGTGCTTTGCTGATATTTGCAAGTAGTGTTAACATCTTTCAGCATGAAGTGAGTGGAGAACTGTATCTTTAAAAACCTGTTGGAATTGGTTACTATTTAGTATAATTATAGAATGTTGCGAGTTGGAAGGGACCCACAAGGATCATTGAGTCCAACTCTTGCTCTAGCATAGGACAATCCCAAGATTCAGACCAAATGTCTGAGGGCCTTGCTTCTTGAATATTGTCAAGCTTGGTGCCATGGTCACCTCCCTGGGGAGCCTGTTCCAGTGCTCCACAACCACCAGCGTGAAGAACCTTTTCCTAATGTTCAACCTAAACTTGCCCTGGTACATCTTCTTGCCATTTTCTCTGGTCCTATCATCGGTCACCAGAAAGGAGACCAGCACCTGCCCTGCCTCCTCCCCCTGTGAGGAAGTTATAGACCGTGATGAGATCTCCTCTCAGTCTCCTCCAGGCAGGGGACTTGCAATGCTGACCAAAGGAACAGAGATAGTGTAGAAAACCCACTTCACTCAGGCTCATTGGTACTGAATTTTTTGTGAACAGAGAAGACACAAAGTGTAAAATGAAAAAAAGGTCAAAGCCTGAATAGGAGAGTGAGCAGGGTAAAGCTGCTCTAGCAGTGACATCCTTGCAAAGTGCAGAGGCCTCCTGGGGAACGTGATGAGTGCTTCAGTGCAAGTGATAGTGTCAGACAGGCATTGGTTCCAAAATACTCCATAGTGCAATGGTAACTTGTGCAGGAGTTGTTATTTGTGATTTCTAAAAGAAAGTTGTGGAATGTTGCAATCCCATTTGAAAAGGAAAACAAACCTGAGTGAAATGGCTGAGTGGGAAGTGTCAAAACATCAACAAATTTATGAGTAACCTGAAGCTGAATAGTTGTTTTTGCCATTTCGAGGCTCACCCTCCTGCTGTCTGCAGAAGAAAGGCCCAGTTGGATGCTTGTATTTAGTGGTTAGTACAAATGTGAAAGGGAGTCACAAGCTCTGTAGCCTTTTAAGTAGAAAAGCTATGACTATGTTTACATCAACCTGGCTATACTGGACAGCGTGCATTGCTGATAGAGGCTGCCTTATATATTAGGAGTATAACAGACACATTGATGTTCCCACAACATGTTCTGGTTTTTGCTACTTTGAAAAATTAAATTCAGCTTCTCTAGCCAGAGAATTTATGTCTTTCTTTTGTTCTCTTTATTTCACTACCTTTTCAAATGTTTCCCTGTGATAAATTCAACTCACTACTTGTAATAAATAAAGAGCCCAAGAGATCCTAACAGTAAATAATAGTGCTGCTGACATTAAAATGAGTACATGGGCACTTACTGAGATATGTTTCCACTGTTGCAATTACTAATGTAAAATTAGAATCAAGAGTACCTATAAATCTTTACAGGGAGGTAATAACCCAATTAAACAATTGCCATATGAAGGTGCTTTGCTTATGTATAAAGCTGAAGTCAATTATTTTCACCTTGAGCAAAAATTTATAAAAAAAAATAAATAATAATGCCAAACTACTAAAGCTTTCATGTTGACTGCTGTAATTAAAAGTGAACACTTAGATCCCATCTATTTTACTACATCACTGGAGCTATGAGCACTGTCAGTGGCTCTGGGTGAACAGTTACATCAGGAGGCTAGTGAGCTGCTCTAGAGTGTAATGGCACCCCCTAATTTCCCTCTCAGTTCATTGATATTTATTTGCAAATTAATCTGCTAGTTTGTTTATTGGAATTGCCATTTCTTCAGCAAAGTGTTCCAGTCAAGATGCAACAGCTTTCCAAGGACTCTGGGGTTCGTTATCACTGTCACTTCCTTGTGAAAGGATCAGGAAAACTAGCAATGGGGACTTGTAATAACAAAAACTCCCCAACCGGTCAAACAAACAGTGTGAGTTAAAAAAGTACTTTCGTACTGAAGTTTTAAAAACAATTAAATGAAGCTTAAAGAACAAGAATGCATCCATGTTTCAACTGTTTTTTAATAAAGACAAAGTACTGTGGAAACTCATATAATGTATGCTATTGCTTTTGCTAATGTTCATTATTTACTCAATATAAGCCATTCTAAATCAGATGCTTATCTTCTAGATCAAGACTAGGAAGATGGAGACTATTTGCAGTAGATATGATTATATGGATATTTGAGGGATAACTCCTTCCTGTCACAAAAAAATGCGAGTATAAAATCCAGTAATACTGGATAAGGTAATGAGTATTAGAAGAGGTATGGTTAGTAGGTCAAGAGAGGTTCTCCTCCCTCTCTACTCTGCCCTGGTGAGGCCGCATCTGGAATATTGTGTCCAGTTCTGGGCCTCACAGTTCAAGAACGACAGGGAACTGCTTGAGAGAGTCCAGTGCAGAGCCACAAAGATGATTAAGGGAGTGGAGCATCTCCCTTCTGAGGAAAGGCTGAGGCAGCTGGGTTTCTTTAGCTTGGAGAAGAGGAGACTGAGGGGTGACCTCATTAATGTTTATAAATATGTAAAGGGAGAATGTCACAAGAATGGAGCCAGGCTCTTCTCAGTGATGCCCAATGGCAGGACAAGGGGCAGTGGGTGTGAGCTGGAACAGAGGAGGTTCTGCTTAAACTTGAGAAGAAACTTCTTTACGGTGGGGGTGCCAGAGCACTGGAACAGGCTGCCCAGGGAGGGTGTGGAGTCTCCTTCTCTGGAGACATTCAAGACCTGTCTGGACACCTTCCTGTGTGATCTCATTTAGGTTCCTACTCTGGCAGGGGCATTGGATTAGATGATCTTCGAGGTCCCTTCCAATCCCTAACATTCTGTGATTCTGTGAAGCTAAGTGGATGGATAGTTTAGATGACTGGGCAATAAGATGTTGGAAGAGAGTCATGTCAGTGTCTTGGGTTTGAACTATCCATATGACTGTTTGAGAATACTCTGAAAACTGTTTTTTAACCAATACATTCTTCACTTATCAAGAATGACAAATTGCCATACAGTGTGTTAATTTTAGGAGGACAATTAATGATTCTGAAGCACTGCCCTTCTCCTGAACCTACCTATTTGTTGTTGTACACATTTTTCACCCATCTTGTGCTGTTTTACCTTAGTCCTGTAGAAGAATGAAGAAAAGGGAATAGTATTTGTCTTTTAAAAAGCTGGGCAAACTAAAATCATTTGTATGTGAGATGAGAGAGAGGGAATAGAATAGTAGCAGAATGCCGCATTTGTCTTGCCCTCATTCAAGTAGTGACATTTCCGCTCATCAACTGAATCTTCTAAAGAATGTCAAAATGTTATTGATGAAAACCCCATGCAAACTCCCTCCAGCTCTTTGTTGCTTTTGACAAGGGTACATGAAGTCCTCTTATTTGCAAGAGAACTATATGAAAATGGCTGGTTTTGTGCATTTCCTGCTGCTATTTATTGTCAGGGTGGCTTCTGGAAAGGTTAAAGTAGAGTCTATTCATCCAGAATCCTGGCAGAAAAGACAGCCAGATACTTGGTGCCAGTCTCCTCATTTGAGCTTGACCTTGCTTTTCTCCCTGTGCTCCCTGCATATACTGCCTCTGTAAAACTCCGCTGTTCCAATGCTAGAAATATTTTTTGTGATAATCCTGGGTTCAACTGAGTTTGTGTGGAGCTCAGCCACCTCTGCAATTCTGTGCTTAATCTTTTGAGATTATATAATGTCAGAGGAGAAAATACATTATTTATTTTCCTCCCTGGTAATAAGGTCCTAGCATGGGTGATGTTCCAGGCCAGAATTAAGTTTTTATTTTCAAATATATTGAATTTGTAGGTTATTTAGAGAACAATCTCTTGTGCTTTCTTAATTACAAGCTATGACTAGCTCCTGAGAAAGATAAAATGTTTCTACTTTGTTTTCACTACTTAGTCTTGAAAGCTATTTATTGTGAATATTCAACAAAGTAACACAAGTTATCATTATTTCACAGTAATTGTCTAATAGGCAAAAACAGTTACAGATTTTCTGTGAAAATCTGGAAAAGCTTCAGCTATTCTTTCTCTGATTTTTGAGTCTTGTCATAATGGCATAAACTCAAATGAATACATCTATTGGAATTAAGAAATTTAAATAAAGATATTTTGCACTATTGACACAATGTAACTTTATTGATTTGAGACAATGAATAGTGTTGGATTTTCTCCTCCTTCATATTGTAACTCTGCAACATACAATGAAAACCTGTCATATATTTTTATAGGGACATTCCTTCTTTTGACTGTTATTGTTTCATATTAAATGATCAGAGACTTCAGATCCATTTTGCATAGAAAAAGCTTTTAAATGTCAGTGTGGGTCAGCTGGATTACCACTGAGTACAGTTGTTCCACCGTGTGCTGTAATATTCTTTGCCTTCATTTAAGAAGCTCTTATAAAAGGTATGAACTCTTGCTTTCACTTGATTGCTTCAAATAATTTGCTTCCACAGCTGCTTCTTGGGTAGGACATGTTATTGACAAATACGACTACAAGGCTCTGACACATTGATGCTGGTGGAAATGCCTTTTGGAAAGAAAATTTTGGTTGATAATTCGGGTTGTTCATAGCAACGTTCTGTCAGAGCCCTGTTCTGGTATTTCCATCTTTCGTATTGCAGTAGTGGTATATGTGTGTGTATATATATATATATAAACAGTTATTGGAAATAGTTGTTATTTCATTCTCTTGAATGAATATGCTGACCTGGTGATGACTAGAAATGGACGATTGTTTCTGCTACCTGTTCACTGAATTGTCAGCCATTTTCTCCACAGATATTTTAGGTCTCTGGAGGTGCCTGTGCCTCTAGTTCATCCCTTAGGTTCCTCTGTTAGTGGTCAGGCTACAGGTCCTCCTGTTCAACACCTTTGCCTGAGTGCAGGAGCCCAGAGGGTACCTGTCCCCAAGACCAAGTTCAATCTCTCCAGATTCATAATGCAGCATAAACAATTCCTATCACTAATCCCAGAAAAATTGAGTTTTCAGTTTTACAGTTGAATTTTTAAAGGCATGATATAGACACCTGTTTAAAAACAAAACCAAAGAGAAAGGCGCCTTTCTTTCCTGTAGCATTATGTCTCTGTCTGAAAGTGGATGCACATTCAGAAAAGCAGACTCCACCATAGCATGTCACCAGTTTCCTAGTATTAAATGCCACATTTAGGCTACACAAGATGTAGAATGGCAGTGAATTTCTCAGTGTATCTATGGAAAGTGGAAATTGCCACTTTTCCACGTGGTCTTTATTAGACTTCTGAAGTGCTCTCCATTGCTTTCTTTTCTGACTGCAATTACTGTTACTTGATGGCAAAACAAGATCTCTATAGATTGGAATACAGGTGAGGGCTGTCTTCATCTTTTCCATCTCAGATTAGAAAAAATTCTAGTTAAAGGGAACTCTTCGACATCTACATAAAGAGCCTTCTGGTTGTGTATTTATTGCATTTTTCTTCAAAACAAGAACAGCTTTTTCTTTTTTTTTTCTTTTTCTTTTTTTTTTTTTTTCTTTTTTTTCTGAGAGCAAGAGATGAGCTGTTTTTCCTCTTATTCTCCTGACACATTTACAAACCATTTGGGAGGAAATACTTGAAAAAGTTTGACTGTTCATCAAAGATAAAATCAAACCTCATGGGATGGTAACAAAATAGAAAGTATAGAATAAAGATGAGAATTCAGAATATGCTGCTGAGCATGCTTGGTAATGCTTAAAGAAAAAGTTGAAAGCAGCCTGAGGAGCATTAAGAAAGGCTGTAGGGGCACAGAATTTAGTTAGAATTAGGGGAAATACCTTTTGGGATCAAGAAACACTGCAGATTCATAAAGCTAATATTCATGTTATATCTCATCTCTGTTGAGGAGTCCAGTAGGATTAAATGAGAGGCTAAGTGCCTAAAAAAGGGTGAATTTCACCCTTGAGACCTCAGAGCTCAATATAAGTCCTAAAATACTGAGACTGAAAATTGAGTGATTGAGTTTTGTGTAGAAGACAATAATACTAGTGCAGATAAAGGAATATTTGGTAACATGCATTGGTGTCTAAGAAAAGTGTGTCATGGAGGGAGAGGGTTCAACAAATATCTTGAATTTTCCTAGCCTCTGCTTGTCACATATATTTCTTGTTGCTTCTACTATTGTTTTGGTATTTTATATACATATATATGCATTGAGAAGGCATACTTGTGACGAAAAGGAAATGCTAACTTTGGAGAGAGCAGGCAGAGACTTGTATTTTGGTTTTTGGGAGTCTTGACTTGCCTTGAAATAATTACTTTTGTATTCAATTAAAATATTTATGGACAAATAATGAATTTTAAATGGAATTTAGTGAGAAATGTTTGAGTTAGCTCATAGTTCTGCCAGTAAATATTAAATTCCCTTTAAGATTACCAAATGAGCTATGATATACAGTATTAAAAATGCTACCAATACAAATCTAGTTGATTAACTTTGTTGCTAAGGTACAAATGAGTTTCCTCAAATTCATAAGAAAGTTCTTTATACATGTAAATAGAACTGAACATCCATTTTTTTATATTGGCTGTAACTGGTTATAATTGATATGTAATGTATATCGACTTCATTGTAGTTAAATAGTATGAGTCTGGGTATATAGTATGAATTTGTATGCATAGACTATAATGGACCATAGTAATTGCCCTCTTAATAACCAAAGACTTTACTGTGCATTTAGACAGTTTATTAGAAAGTTGTACAAACAGCCATGTATATAATTTTTAATTTAATTTAAAAGAAAGCCTCTATGTTTGTGTTTTTGGTAAAATGCCTACTGTCAGCAAATAATCTGCATCTTCAATCCATGTCAATTGTCAGATTGACATCTTGCATGTCAAACTGAAAAGGTACAAACTCACCTTAATATTTGCCAAAATCTGGGATTGCCAAGGGGTAAGGTAAATGAGGGGAGTACTGACTGAGAAAGGTAATGGCTTTACTGCACAGTTTACCTAGGTATATGTCTGTGATTACATGTCTGTAGGGTTCTAGATTTCCTTGGTCTTTGTCTAGGGACCTTGTTATTTGTTTTCTTAATTTAATTTTCTTTGCATTATCCAGCCTGGAGACTTCCCAAGCCCACCCCTCTGCTTGCACTTTCTTAGTGTACTTTAATTTTTCTGTACAACTGCATAGTTTTAAGAAAATCTTTTACTTTAGAGTTTTGATAGAGAAATCAATAAATGCAGCCAGTAAAGTTTTCTATCTAATAAAGTATATGAGTTTTGGTAATTGCATTATTTTTTTATTATTTTTCTCTGAAGTCTGGATTTCAATTTACCTTGTTTATACTACAGTTATACCCTCTCTGAAGTGATCCCAGTGTTCATCTTCATTTTCCTAACTGTGCAGTTCTTAATAGTTCTTGCCTTGCAATAACACCTTAACAGAAGCAAACAGAGATTTCCACGTTTCGTTTGTCTAATTGAATCTCGAAATTGGTTGTATGATCCTTATTTATAGGATAAAAAAGGGTTTTAGCCATGCAAATGCTACTTTTGAGATAAGTAGACAATTGAAAAATGTTCGCAGCTCTACTTAATGACATGCCTTTCATAGAAAATTTATAATAACAATTTAAGTTGATATTAATTTGTTATTGACTTAAGTCATACTTAGGATCCAATCATATTTTCTGCCATTAGATTTAAAAAAAACAAAAACAAACCGCCAACACAAAGTTGACATATGTGTATTGAGATACCTACAGAATGTGTGCAGAGAGTGCTAGAGACATTTGACAGATTTTATTTTGCTATTTTACTTTAGTGTTTTGTCACAGAGTGTTTTTTCTTAATGAGAAAGTTGACAGCTAGATTATACTAAACTAAGCTAATCTCTGATTTAACCTTATGGCTTGTTATTTTAGCTTCTTCCTTGACTCATTAGTTGTCCTGCCTGCCTGCAGTAGCTTGGCTAGGTAGTGGGAGAAGCAGATCAATAGAAAATCCTTAGATGCACAGTCACTTACAGACACAGCTGTCTTACATACATGCAATTTTGAACATTAGTGACATTCAGGCTTTCTATCACTTTCTTGATTTGTAGCAGTGCTATTATTATTTCATATTCTTTCAACAATAAAGTGCAATTCAGAGGCTTTACCTGTTTGTCAGTGAATGTCACAAGCTTTGCATTGTTTTTACTCTTGCTTCTGAGAAATCAGGGAGCTGGACTGTTGATTTAAGAGGACTGACTGATTTGCAGCTGGCTTCCCTATTGGAACTATCAACTAGCAATGGGTTTGTTTTGTAAGGCAAAGCCATATAGTTACAGTGTAAGAGAAATTAGGTGAAACGGGACCCTGTGTTAATAAGCAGAAAACTATAATACAGTTACTTCAATTTGACTACCTTGTTGTGTTGAATTGTTTTTTTACTGTATTCTAGTACAAGCCTAGGTCATATATTATCAATAATAATTATATTATCAATAATAATTATATAAATTATTATTATATTAAGCCTAGGTCAAGATATCATTAGCAGATTGGTTAGAGCTCACTCCATGGCGTTTAAAATCAACCCGGTTTATCAATCAGAGATAAATGCCATTGGAATAAAATTCAAGGAAATCTCAGAGGAGGGGAAATTCAGACACAGGATGACACTGGGACCTTGTATAACAGAGTGACATCACAACGACCTTCTTTCTGTCACATGTAGAAAAGAAAATTTACTTTAACTGTAACACAGGCTTGGATTCCCTTTCATCTCCACACCCTGGACATTTCCAGTCTTAGGAGTGTCTGCCTCTATCATTCCTTAGGAAATTCTGCTTCTCCAGTCTCAGGTCTCCGTCTTCACATCTACATCAGCTCCAATCTGAGACAAACCCCACACCTTTGCTACAATAATTTCCCAGGGCTAAGTTTTCATTCCTAAAAAAGGAGGTCAAATTAGAAGCCATGAAAATCATTCTCTTAACTCTTTCCTTCTCATGACTGCTCCCAGGCTTCCTTGCTGGTGGTCTCTGTTCACTCAGGAAGCAAATTCTCAGCAACAATTTGACAGAGGCGGTGTCCTTTCCATAACAATGAGAAAACAAGGTAATTACTTTTTAACAGTGTGCTGGTTATAGGTAAACATTTCCCAGACTGCTGCCAATAAACTGATGTTGACCAAAAGTAATTACCTACTGTGAGATGTTCTGGCAAGCTGCTTGTATATCTGAAACCACCCTTGTATTCTATGGAGACCATACAACAATTGCTGAGACCCAAGAAATGAATCATGATCTGAGGCGTTCATTCCTGATGGCCTCAGATGTCATGGGGTTGGGTGAATTGACGCTTTTGGTTCTGAAGTCATTGCAGTGTAATGATGGCCTGGCCACACCAGATCTGGGAGATCTGTAATATGAAATCAAGCTCTGTTGATGCCCAGCACCACATGACCTGAAGAAAAACATGAACGCTCTGGGGTAGGAAACCCAAATGCTAAAGTTGCTGATAATTTTTGAGAGAACATCCATAACATAAGATTTGCAAACAGTTCCAAATATTTATTATCATTAATTTTCTTAATTCTACATATATTTTACATCCATTTTAGAATCAGTTATTTTTTAAATCTTGCTGAATTCTTGATCTTGGTGTTTTCTGTAATAAAATTTTAGTTTACTAATGCCATGTTAAAAAAATATTCCTTGTTTTACTGTGCTGAGGCAAATAAAATAACAGCTCAAAGGCTGCTTTCTCTAGATCATTTGCTACTCAGTGTATTTTTATTACATCTCCTTTTATTTATTAACTTGTAAAATATAATTTCATAATTTAATTTTTTCTTATTACTAATTTTCCTTGGCTTTTGAGAATTCTTATCACTTTGAGTTCTTCAATTTTTTTTACGTAATATAGAAGTACTGTAGCTTTTCTGTGTCTGTTGTCTTGCAAACTAAAACCATTGGTGAGTTCTGGGAAAACAATTTCTTTTTTAAATATACCAAGAAATTGAATAAAGGAAGCATAAAGTAGGTATGCAGCTTACCTAAGTGGCCAACAATACAAAAGATTAACTGCATGCAAATTATCAGCTGAAAATTGATGTAGCACAGAAATACCTCAGATCAACTTTCTTAAGCTGTCATCTGATTTGAACTGGGAACAGAATGCATTAACCAACTAAAGACAAATTCAAACTTTTATTATATACCATGACTCTGTTTTAAATAACTTTGTAAAGACTGATGGATTCATTCAGATGTATGATTTGTCTTTGGGGCTTCTATCAATGAATCAATGTCCTTTATTTGACTGGCTGACACAAATTTAATTTGATGTAATATATGATACATGGTAAATGCCTTTCAGTTTGAAACATTAATGACTGATAGTTACCATCATTCAAGTTCTGCCTGTTACAATTCAGTTTTTTCTCTGCTCATCAAGTTTACTAATAATGATTAAAGATTTTCTTAGTTACATTATCTGTGACAGCAGTGATGATTAAAGATACGGGCAACTTGTAGTATGGAACAGCTCACTTTTGTGCATCATTGATCTTCCTTTCCATATCATGTGCTAGTTAGACCGAAGCAGAAGTATAGAAGAGCAAGGTTATTCAACACATTTGAATGAGTTATTGATGAGTAGACATCAGTTAACCTAATAAAATATATATTTTAAAACTGGTAATCAAGAGAATGATATTTCATGCTTATGAGAAGATTGACATTACATTGGAAATTAGATGCTCAGAATTAAGACAAATAGTGTATTGCATTGTAATGTATAATACAGCATGATAGTACATGAGACTCAATTAAACTTACACTTCATTTGTTGTTTAAAATTTTGTTGTGAATTCTCTATCTTGTTACATGGAAATCCTGCCTTACGTATCTTTTCAGGGGGAAGAAATGTTATTGTTCCTTAAATATAAAGATCTGAAAAATAAAATCAGTAACATAAGAAAAAAAAACCCAAACCTTTAACATGGTACACATGACTGATCTGGAGTTTCATTTCAGCACTGCACGCCCTTGGGAAGTGTTTCCTGACTTATATGATAGGCACAAGACTAGATTTCAGTTCTCAGCTCCGTCACTCACTTGCTGGCTGACCTTGGACCTTGGCAAGCCATTACTGTGCTGTGTGCCTTAGTTTCCACATTGTAAGAATGAACTTAATGATACTGACCTCCTCCTTAGAACATACTGAAGATCAAATATATTCTTATGAACAAGCACAAGCAATGGTTGGTCTTTGTACTTCTATTTAAAAGACTATACGTATTCATCCTCACATGAGAAGTTTTCTGGTCGGACACCAACACAGAAATCAATGCTTTCTGTTTCTGGCTGTGACAGAAAGTGTAAATTCAGGAAATTACCTTGTCTTGTTTCTATTTCTTCTATTCCCACCTGCCAAATAGGGTTCATCACCTTCTTTTTAAGGTGATTTTTGAACCTATAGAGGGGAAAAAATAAAAAAAAAGCTATACGAGAGATATAATTTATTTGTACTATGTTTTAAATTTTGTGCCATAAATGTCCAAAAAGATACCTATATTTTTGGAGGCTTCATTAAGGGTTTCAGTTGTAAAGGAGTAATTGGAAACTGATTCTTAATATGTAAACGAACTTCTGTCATACACAATTTTTCCCCAATTTTTTTGCCACTTTGTAATGATAAATTTCAAAATCCTCCATCAATTACACTTCTAATACATCATTAATGCTTCTAGTTCAGTAGTTTCAGAGTAGAGAAGTGTAGCTTTCCAGTTAATGATTTCTGTCCAGTTTCATGTCTTAAAAACCTATTTTTAAATATGCTTTCTGGTGAAATTGAATAGAAAATCAGAATAATTTCAGCATTAATTATTTTAAGTAATAATGTACTTACTCATATTGGTGAGGCATTGGAACAGCTTACCCAGAGAAGCAGTGGATGCCCCATCCCTGAAGGCATTCAAGGCCGGGTTGGATGGGGCCCTGGGCAGCCTGATCTAGTGGTTGGTAACCCTGTCCACAGCAGGAGGGTTGGAACTAGATATCTTTAAAGTCCTTTCCAACTCAAGCCATTCTATGATATTTTCTTACAGGTATTTGAACACTATTTTTACACGTGATTGATGTTTGATACAAGTAAATGAAATTTATGTAATTATGTTATTTAATGTAGTATTTTCATAATATCTTTAAAGTCCTTTCCAACTCAAGCCATTCTATGATATTTTCTTACAGGTATTTGAACACTATTTTTACACGTGATTGATGTTTGATACAAGTAAATGAAATTTATGTAATTATGTTATTTAATGTAGTATTTTCATAATAAATATACATAATGCACATATTACACTTTCTAGATAATATTAAAATAATGTAAATATTATAATAAAGTAATAATAAAATAATGTATTTAAATAATATCTTTTTTCCATATTTTTACTTATTAGATTATATAAAAAAAATACATTTAAAAGAGCCCTAACCACACAGACTTTACATTCTTGTGATGGAAATAGGTAAAGATTAGCAAACACTCTTATGCATTACTGCCTTAGACATACATTCATGGTAATTATTCTACAGTCTTTGTTCCATCTATTTAAATTGACTGTAATTTATCAGAGTAAGTTCTCAAGTCATAGTACAAGGACATGTGTGCATTCTGTGAGTGACTGTATTTATCAGACAAGCATGTCTTCTGGCTGAGGATGTAGAAATACTCTCTTTGACTTGAGTAGATCTTCAAGCTTCAATTCAGAAATTCACTCAGGTCTCCTCCTAGGAATTCACCAGATCTTACTAAATTGTAAAGTAGGATATATGATGATGTCTTCATTTTCTGTCATTGTTATCTGGTTCCTTGATCTTGTGTGTGTGTATGTCTGCGTCTCTTGTCTAAGGCTGTGTACAAACCAGTTCGTTTCCAGAGTATTCATCTCTTGAATAGCTAAGCACTAGGCTACTCCTTGCATTAACTGTTGACTTGAACACTTCAGCTACAGTTCTGACCTTGACTATGTAATACTTCACATGATATGTAGATATTTCAGCTGTTTTTTAAACCAATGGAATCATGCCTGACTTAATGCTTGCTCCTTACAATGTGACTGCTGCAAAATGTTTAGAATTTTGTTAATCACTTATAATTTAGAACATGCAATAAAGTACAAGTAAAATATGAGCTCTGTAGCTTAGGTGGATCTTTTTTCAGATTTTACCTAGGGAGAAGAGTAGAAATTAATTGAGGTGCAATTACATGTATTTACTTCACATGTAGTGGATTGTAGATTAAGAATATTAAAGAGAATAGGTGGGGATATATATATATATATTTTTTTACTGTTATTTATCAATTTGCAACTATTGGAAAAGTTTTCCTCCATGGGCTCCTGTAGCAACAAATTCTACTTCATGACTTAAGATGTAAAGATGTAAAGTTCCTATAGTCAAGAAAGGATGTGTTAAAAACATATGGGTATATGATCTTGGCTGTCTGATCCTGGTGGCAAGAACCTCCATCAGTTTTTTTGGATGCCAATGAAATGGAAATATTAAAGGAGCTCTCAGCCTTCAGGGGCAAAGTTGTTTGGGTTTTGAGAATACGTGGATTCAGAAAATGAGGAATAAGGTCATGGCACAAGTGAGTGATGCAGAGGTAGGATGGATTTCAGCAAAAGTTTTCTGCCAAGCATTGAATAAGGGCATGTTGAGCTGTGGTGTTTCAATGAGTTTGCCTGTATTTTGGAGTAAAACTCACTATATGCTTTGTGAAGGCCAAGTCTGTCTGTGCTCAACTGCAGCTATTAAAAGTGTATGGCTAAATCGAGATGATGAAAGATAGAAAGACTGATGGGTAAAGGAAGAGTTTGGCTTATGGGGTTTTGCTATCTGTAAGAAAACTTTGAAATATCAAATTTTGATGAATGGAGCTACAAATTATCCATCCCCATGTAAGATAAATAACAAAACTCTTTGAGAAATTTGTGCCCCCCCTGGCCTGTGGTCACTGATTACATGACCAACCTCAAAACAACTGTTTTATTGATTTATAGGAAGAAAGCAGATTGCCCAGAATAAGTCTTAGATTTCACTCAGCTTTGTATGTTGGCCTTACATGACACTTCTTAGGAAGGGGAGGTTCACAGTGTGTACCTCTTTTATCATGATGCAGAAGTAAATAATCCTTATTGTACAGCTCAGCTTTCTACAATGAGTAAACTTGTAGGGC
>NW_010339081.1:27231-36720 GCF_000700745.2 Antrostomus carolinensis
TTCTCTGTGTAGTTTAATTCTTTGTTGTTGTTATTTTTTTGCTGTTGACACTTTTCAGATATGTAGTTTTTGCAAAATAGGATGATGCCTGTCAGCTAATTAGGCTAGCAATACTCTTATGAAGAAAAAAGGAGAACAAAGGGAGTGTAGCTGGAGACTCCTACCATTGCTATTAACAGGCTTTGAGGAAAACAGATGTTCATTTGAAGATTTTAGAAGAAAAATACAAATGTTTTGAATTCCGCTTTGAAATGGGGAATAATACTTGACCAAATTAATGCAAAATCATAAAGAACAAGTTTATCTTCTGAATTAAAGACAACAATTTCATTATATTCAAGTGTATATCCCTATACTAGTAAGGTATTTAGATAATTTGTTCTAATTACCATTCCTTCTTATACCCAGTGCCTAGAATTAAGAAACATGAACTTTTTTCAAATCTATTTCCTTATGAATTCATGGTCTCACCAACAAACTCTTGAAACAAGAACAATGAAGACAACAGTGGTTGGTAACCTTCTCACTTTTTGCAGATAAACACATTTCAGGATTGGGATCTTGCAGCTCCTAGCTGTGTTTTGGCTAGAATAACTTGTCTGTCAATGTTTAACTTTCTGGTCTGTAAGGTGCTTTTAGATACTTTAAGTAGGACTGGTTGTACAGAAAAGAAAAACTTCAATCTGTCTATCCTCTGTCTAAATAATGGATAAAAGATTTACTCTATTGAGCTATTTCTAAGTGTTGTGCTATAGTAAAGATGAGGTACAGAGGTACAATTATATGCTATAGTAATTAAATGGGGTTAAGTGCTTTCTTCTATTCCACCTGTTACTCCTGTGTAAAATTCTTCTGAAAATATATCAGGTTGACGGTATCCAGATGATGAGACTGTCCAGAGCACTTCTTTCCAAATGTACAAGCCTATTTATCATTTTAGCTTTTTGTAAAATGAATGCAATTGTAAAGGGACTGATTATTCACTGAAGGACTGGGGTGGATTAGTTTATTGTAAGGACTCAATAATTCTCCATCAATAAAGGACATTATTTGGGAGTTCATCTACAGCAGCAAAGAAAGAAAAAGGTATTTTATTTTTTTAGGCTGTAAACCTCCTTATTAATGTTTCTGTGTTTCACTGGTGGGCTCTGCACTGAACAGTGTAAAAGGGACCACTTGAGCTTTTTTTACATCCCAGATCTCATGGAAAATTGTAAATCTCTTTGCTCAGATATAGGAGAGAACACAATATTCAAAATGCAGTTGTTATGTTGTGTAGTCTTGTCAAGGCATTTCAAATCTGGATTTGTAACTCATTCAGTGTGGTATGGGTTCAGTTGAGGTAGCTATATATGGGCTGTCTGGGGTGCAGGTAGTTGTCAGCACTGGTTTCATCTGGGTCTGCAAAATGCTCGAACAAGTTTTAGGTGGAGGATATGTATTAAAAGAAAAAGTGTCACAGAATATAATGTATGTGTGTATATATATAAATATATATATATGAGTGATATTGTAGGTGATGATAGTCAATGCTTCCTCCTTGTTTAGCTCTTCTTTTGGAAGAGTGTTTGATGTCAACAGCCTCACAATGACCATGTTCTAGTTTTCCATTTTTTCTTTTCCTTGGTGATATGTTTTTGCTTCAGAAAGGAAGTTTTAGTCTGTCTGGAAGAAATAAATGCTCTCCGAAAGCCACAGGAACTCATAGGCAGACACAGGCCTGTTTCTCGAACTGTCATTATGAGCTTTATTCCCTCTATTACAGGAAAATTAAAGAGGAGTGCAGTGATTTGCCCAAGGCTGTTTGCTTGATCAGTGGCAGAGTCAAAGAATCAGCTCTCAGCTGTTTCATCTCAGTCCAGTGCAGTAACTGCTAGATTGCCTTGCCTCGTCGAAGAAACTCTTGCTAATTATATTAGAGCTCTTGGCACACTTCAAGGATTTGCCAACAAGAATTTGTTGACTCTTCTAGAAGTGGTTATCAAGGCTTTCAGTGGTTTTGTTTCTTTTCCTGACAGTTCATGAAAGCTGCTAGTAAGATACCACTCTGCAGGCCACCAGCGTGTTTTCTTTTAAGTCCTGTTGTTGATGCTGATAAATGAATAATCACGTCTGTTATAACTGCCCTCTGAAAAACTTGTTCCCAGGAGACTTTTGTCAATGGAATTCTACATTTTCCTGCTGGAAAATAGAAAAAACATAGAGGTGGGACTGAAAGATATAGAAATCTAGAAAACATTAAATACCTCAGTCATCTCAGATCATGTAAGATTGAAGTTTATGTGCTGGGGAAAACTCCTGTAGTTAAATACTGTGCTTTCCTGCAGACTCTGCACAGGCATAGAAACTTTTATGGTATTTAACTGTGACAGGACACTGTCTTACCATGCAACATATGTGTGGGTGTTTTCATTATGGAAACTCACTCCTTTATGTTAGTTTTTGTCTTTATTGCAAGGCTTAAGGTTTCATGGAGTTTGCTCAAAGACTGAAATGCAGGCCACCAGTGTATTTTCTTTTTTTACCTTGCAAAAACTGTCACAGGGATTCAGCTGAATGCCCTTTACTCCAGCAAAATATAATGTGTGGGTTCTTGATTTTAACATCAATTATTTGCTTGATACACACTGAGCTTTTGAGAGACTGCCTTTGATGTTCAGTGATAGCTGTGTCTGGTGTGACCCTTGATGCTTCTTCATGGCTGGAGAAAAAGTTTGTTGTGAAAATATGGACAAAATCCCATTTAAGTTCATTAGGTTTCTATTGAATTTTATGTTGTCCTTCTGCATATGGCTATTTGTTTTGTAAGAATAACAACACAAGAAAGCTGAACATATTTGCATTTCTTTCTTCCTCTTGTGAACTCTTGACTCTTTCACCTTGGGTTAGCCTCCTCTTTACACTCAGCTACCCAGCAGCAGCTTTACAAGACTGCATCAAATGATATTGATAAACTGCCTTGAAAGGTTTGGGGACATCACAGATTTTAGGATTGATTTCGTATCATTGAAGTAAATTTGTATTTTGCTTTGACCTCAGTAGATAAATATTCTTAGCTGAAGACAGCAATGTTTGGGGTATAACATGAAGCCCTATATGAGGAAAGGGAAACTATTTCTATCTATCTGCCTTACTATTAGATTAATATTTTTAAATGAAGCTATAGATTTAACATTTACCATTATTAAAGATTTCTGGGTAATAAAACTGTGTTGAAACATGTTGAACAATACTGACGCTAGTGCTGTATGTTGTATAAACACAGCATTACAAATAGTTACAATTTCAGCCTTATAATGAGGTAGCCACAGGCAGTAAATTCCTCCCTCCTCTCCCCACTAATATTCATTCCATTTCAGTATGTCCTTGTAAAAGCTATTTTCTTATGATAAAGACCAAAATACAAACTTCCAAAGGATACAAAGTTTTAGTGAATATACATGTAACTGCTTCCCATCCTTTCAGACAACAGTGGAGTTGTGTTGGGTTTGTGTGGGGGGAACAGTTTTTGGTAGAGGGGGAAGGAGTTATATTGATGGCCCCTGTGAGAAGCTTCATGAAGCTCTGCTGGCTCCAAGGTGGACCTGCCTCTAGCCTAGGCTGAGCCAATTAGCAATAGAGAAACACCTCTTCAAATCAAGATTTATGAGGGAAGAACTGGTTTTAAAAAACAGGAGGAGAGAACCTGAAGAAGGCCATTGACCTGAACAAAAGAGGACCATGGGCCTAAACAAAGAAGAACGTTGCTATGAGGAAGGAGGAGGGGGAGGACAGAGAACCACAGATACCAGGACTGCAGAAGAGTAGGGGCGGGTAAATGAGGTCCCCCAGCAGCCCATGGAGGTTCAACAGCAGAACAGATACCCAAGGGCAGGCCATGGAGGACTTCCACACTGAAGCTGAAAGCTGAGTCTGATGGCAGTTGTGACTGAATTGAAACCCCAGAGATGCTCAGTGCCAGAGCTGGGGAGGGGAACAGGACCCTCAGAGTTGGGGGAGGAGATCCACTGGTCCAGAAGCCTGTCTGCAGCCCATTAACATCCCCATGCCAGAGTTGGGAGCTCAGCCCGAAGAGGTCTGTGACTCCATAGGAAGCCTGTGTTGGAACACTTTGTTCCTCAACTCTTGCAGCCTGCAGGAGGGAGCTTGTACCAGAAAAAGCAGTATAGGTGAACTGACTGCAACCCCAATTCCAGAGGTCCCCTGTACTGCTGAGGTGGAGAAGGTAGAAGAATCAGAAACAAAGTGATTTGAGCCTGGGAAGAAGGGAGAGGTGGGGGAAGATGTTGTAAGATGTTGTTATGCCTCACTATCCTACTCTGATTGATGCGGAACAAATTAAATTGACCATAATTGGAGAGTGAGCCCTCCCTGTCCTCATTCCAATCCACGACCCCTTTGTTGTATTTCTCTTCCCATTTCATTGCAGGGGTTGGGGGGTGGCGTTGTGTTGGGGGTTGGGTGGAGAGTGAGGGAGTGCAAGACCTCATGGTCTTACCTGTGGGTGAAACCACCACCAGGGGAAATAAAGTAGCTGCAAATAACACATCCAGAGAAGCTGAATGAAAAAAAAAAAAAAAAAGAAAAAAAAAAAAGAAAAAAAAGGCAAGAAAAAAAAAAGCAAGCAGTTTCATGGCATTTAATTTATATCATGGATTTGTAGCAGAAAAGCAGAAACCAGTCAGTGGACAACAGGGTATTAATTCTCTTTTATATTTTAAGGTTGACAGTCCTATCTCAGCACATCCATGAACAGTATTTTGGAACATTGAAAGTAGAAAATAAACTTCATAACTTCAGATCTGGACATCCCTAAGAGCTCAGAGAGTACTTGATTGAGTCTGTCAGAAGCAAGACATTGGATGAACAGCTGTTGAGTTCACTTTAAAACTTCCTTGCAGTTTCTTCAACCTGGTGGTTCAGTTGAGTTTACTGTTATTTGCAAGCTTTTATGTGTAGTGCCCATCACTTCAAAGGCTGGGTTACAGAGGAATTTAGATAAAGATATTTTTAATAGCAAATTTGTTAATCTCAGGCTTGAAATGATATATTTTTTAAATGCGTATTTCATCTTTATAGATTCTTTTCTTTATCTAAGGCAAAGCTCTCTGCTTCTGTCCTCAATATTTTTAACCTGTTGCTTGAAAAATATCATCTCAGGAATCCATGCAGTCCTGTCATCAAGCAAGCTCCAGGCACAGGGATGGATCTCCAGTAGAGGTCTGGGGAGGGAGTTGCAGAAGAGACAGCATACCCATCAGGGAGTAGTTAAGACTCCCAAGGAAACACTGTTTTCCTTGATTGTCTAGAATTGCTTTCATCTTCTCTTGTGAGATAGAGGAATGTACAAGTTTTGATAGAGTAGCAGATTGCGTGTTGTCTACACATATGATGTTTTTACTTTGGGAAACAGCAGTAGAAATACGTGACTAGTGGTATGAAGCAATTTTAAATATAATCTGAACGTCTGAACAATGATCTGAAACAAACAAACACCCTCCCGCAAAACAAAAAGCACATGAAAGGGGGATGTATAATAAACTCAACAAAAATTCAGAGGGAGGCCAGGCCACTTGTAAAATACTGTTCCATGAGACAAAGAAAAAGAGGCTCATTGCAACTGTGAACTGTCTAGAGAAGTTTGACTAATCTATCTGCTTAATCTGTCTAGTTGGAGTCCAGTGCAGGGCACAAATGTAAGGTGAACATGAGATATGAATATCAAAAAAAGATTTGAAAATCTGAAGGATTAAGAGACACCCCTGTTACCTTTCCTTCTTTTGGTCAGTTGGTTAAGACATTTTTACTGAGTTGCAGGGAGTATCTGCAGTAAGGTTATACTTGACTTGGATTCCCTCCAGTGTATACACAGCTAGTTCTGTAACAGAATTATCTCTATGTACAATAAATATTTTCACATACATTTTAAGCTTTTCGATCCTCAGTTTGGGAACCAGGAGTTGGGCAAGAGCTCTACCAGAGGACTTATTTTTAGTAAGAAAAAGACAAAAAAGTACCTGCATTGAAAAGGCAATAAATACTTCCAAAGTAACATGCTGTTAGGTAGTTTTGGGAGGTTCTCGGGCAGAGCTAAGCTTAGCAACTGTTGGCTTTTATTGAAAGTGAGTCTCTTTGATAAATGTTTTCCAATTGCTCTTTCTGAACAGCTCATGCCATGTTTATTATAATCATAGTGGGGTGAAAAGGTTACACATATTCTGTTATGCAACTGATTTTGTATACAATGAACTGTATTTGAGTGTGTGAAAAAGCATGTGTGTGTGTTTATATTTATATTTGAAGCTCACCTAGGACATAACCTTTTCACAAAACAAAACATTCCTAAAATGACATTTGTTTCTTCATATTAATTGGAAAGAACCTTGTGTATAACATGATACCAGATGCTTGCTACCATCACAAATCACTCCAGAAGAAAAAAATGCAGGCATAATTATCTAAGGAAATAATGAAGCTAGAAGTTTGGGGGAGTAATTTGTCAGGTAAATGAATCTCAACATGAAATGTATGAGCATGGGATGACACCTTATTTGTCAGAAAGCTGTTACCTATTGAGGAGGACAACTGCTTCATGGCTCTGTTTTTCTTCATTTCTCTCTCTGGTTTTCCCTTATCCTCTTCCTTACCCATCTTAAAGTGGACAGTAAAACTCTGAACATCCAAAGTGACAGGTATAAAACTCTGGAGCTGGGTGAAATAAATACTGATGAAGAAGGAAACTCAGACTCTTATAGCATTACAAAGACTCTGCTTATAACTGTTGAAGTGAATAGCATGGCCAAAGCATATTGCTTTGATTTTCTTATTCATGCTGAAATATTATGCATTAGTAGATTTTTAAAAATGCCAAGCTCACCTAAACCCATTTGTTTGCAGCTTTATTTCAGGTTCAACATACAGTTGACCATAGGAGGAGGGTATTCTTGATCTGGAGGCTGAAACAGTCAGATGCTGAAACAGTCAGATACAGAATCAGTTCATATTGAATGAAAATACTTATTTCTGGGGGGTTTCTTTGGAAAGAAAAAGACCAGTCCAAATAAATAATTGTGTTTTCCTCAAAATAAAATGTTTTCATCTAAGGTAATTACACCCTTCTACTTAACATTTTAAACAATAAAGCCCCCATGCTTTTTCAAATACTAAACAATCAAAAGGAAGTGAGACTATGTGATGATAATGTGTGACTTGTCAGTCTAGATATTTAAACTTGTTGACCTGTTTTAGTCAAATTTGATGTGGAAGTAGAAACCTCAGAGCTGTTACTTTCCAACAAATCTTCTGGGAGGTAAGAAGGGAGGAGGGAGCAGGGGCATAGCAGTGTTGCTATACCTGGCCCTTCATTTCCAAAACTAAAGCCAGGACAAATGTATAACTTAAAAATTACTATTTGCCTTTTAGAATAAATGAACAAATTAATACAGTGATGAGGCTATCGAAACATAATGCACTTCTCTAAACAGAGCATTGAATAAGATTAATCAAAGTCTTTATCTATGATGAATCAAATTATGTTTGCTTAAAAATGTAAATTGTTCATTTTTGACAACCTCCTGGTTTCCAGGAATTCAGACTCTGGGAATAACATCAACATGTCAGTTAAGCTGTTCAGAAACAGTCTTATTTGAGTTTTAAGTGACTTCCTGTTGTTATTTACCTCTTACATAAGTTATTATGTAAATAGAAAAAGGTTATTTTAAGGTACTCGCAAAGTACGCTGTTCATGTCCATGCATGCATGCACACACGCATGCAAGCCATATTCTTTACTCCACCTCCCTTGCACACTGGTTTCAGCACCTGCTGTGGAAGAGTGTTGCTGCTTGTAAGATCTTGCTATTTTTTTTTCACACTGTTAAGCTGTGGCTCCTTAGTGCATAAATTCATGCACTTGTATCTCAATCAGTTTCTTTCAGACAAAGCAAAGGGTGCACATGTTGAGTTCCTAATTGTGGACGTTGTTGTTTCTCTGCTCGTAAACAGCAATCACGTTTTCCCCTGATTTCCCTAGTAAGAGAATGAATGTGTGTATGTACATACTTGGTCAAGGAGAAAGATGTGGATTTGAAATAAGAAAGGCTAGGATAAGTATTTAGATCCGGAGGTCCAAATATTTTGTAATTAACAAGAAGATATGCAATTTTTCTCACTTTTCCCAAACCTCAGAAGTCATTGGAACAGGTCTTAGGAAAGAGTAGCAAGCATGAATGTAGTGGAGGATGAATGGTGTGTGGAGAGAGGGGTACAGCACTGCTTCTTTGGGGGTTGCCAAGAATAGAAGATTTTTTCAAAATAGAAAAAAGTAATTTTGGAAATAAAGAGTGTAATGGAAGGTATTTTGTATTATATGGTACCTAGTATTGGAAAAAAGTGTTTCTAATTTTTCTTTTCAACTTCCATAGATATAATTAAGATCAAATGGCAGTATTAAGCAAATAACAACTGGAGCAAAATTATCCATGCATTTACATTTATAGGGTGTTTATTACCTGTTAAATAAATATAATATTGATGGCAAGATATAGTAAATCACTAATGTCACCAGTCATAATGTGGATGTAACTTCTTTTGATAGCCTGTAGACAGTCATCACTGATAAGAACGAAAGGCAGTAGTGACCAAAACTCAAAGCATTGATGGAAATAATAAACTTAATATTTGGATAAGATTGTTCCTTAAAAGAATGTGAGTCAGGGAAGAATCAGAGAACAAAAATTTTCAGAATGGTATAAAAGTTTTCAGAATGGTATTTTTAATTAGTAGGAATTGGAACTCTAGCAGAATGAAGATGGGAAGGAGGAAAGAATCCACTTTACTTAAAAAAAAAATGAAAAAGAATCAAGCTATTGAAAAATAAAAAAGTTGGGATGAACTCACTTGGGGATCCAAATATTTTGAAACTTAAAGGGATTTCTTTCTTCTGAGGTTCACTCGAAGCAGTTTCCAGTGCATTCTGAAACCACGTTGCTAATTGTTTCTCCCACAATGTAGGACAGTCAAACAGACTTTTAAATACTCTTTCTAATTACTGCCACAAAACCCTTCATATTGTATCAGTACAATGAAACAGTTTTTGCTGCAGCTTTTTATGATGTTGTAAAGAATGTATTCTGCATTTTTTGTTTTACTGTATTCTACCATTGAGACACCCTAGCTATTTACTAAAAGAGTGTTTCGTATAAGCTGAGAAACCTGCCTTGAAATAAGGTGGTGACTTTTGGAGGCACAATCCTGCAGTAGCTGTTGGATGTTACCAGTAAAGCTAATATAGCTGCCGTCAGTCAGGGGTAAGGAGGAAAAGGAATAGCACATCTTTATGTACTCTCTTTCTGCTCTCTCCTCATGTGAAGGTATGAGTATTTCAGGCACAACGTTGGTCTGCCCGTAAGCCATTACAGCTGCTGTCCTTGAACTAGCTCTCTTTGAAGTGGAACTTTGCCATTATAAACATTTTGGGAAATTGCTGGTG